>NW_006239063.1:822797-834618 GCF_000226075.1 Solanum tuberosum | reverse complement strand
ACTTATACCCGAATATTCTATGATATGTATATATTTTCTAATAATCTTATTACTTCTTAACGTTTTTAAACTTTCATCTGATAAATTTTGTAGCCATAATTTTACTGTTCCTATAAGCGTTCTTTCTATATATCCTGGTGTTTCCGTCATTACTATTTTGTTATCTATTAATTGTTTTGATATATATTCTATCCATAATTGGATTGTTTTATTTATATCTGCTACACAGTCTAAATCTAAAAAATCATGTTGTCCAGTTATTGGTTTAGGCGTCTATTTTTTATTTAATTTTTTATTTCATGTACTTCTTTCGCTATTATATTGTTCATAGTTTTCATTATAATATTTTGGATTTAGATTTTTTGGGTCTTTTATTCCTGATGTGCTAGATTTTTCATCCATGTCTGCATCCCCTATATTTATTTCTCAATTTTTTGTATTATCTATGTTTGCTAAAAGTTCCGTATATGTTTCGCTTGTTTCCGAATGTTGTTCATTTTAGATCATCGTCATTTATTTCATCAATTCTTATCTCAGGTAGATTATCTTGGTCATTTTCTCCTTTTTCTTCTATTTCGTTTTCTAATTGCAATTTTTCTTTAAATTTAATTATCTCATTTGCTAATTTTGTTTTTTGTTCTTTTTCTCTTTGTTTAATTTCATACATTTCTTTTAATATTGCTAGTTCTTTTTCTAGTTCTATTATTTTAGTATTTTTTACTTCTTCTAATTGTTGTACTTTCCTTTTTTGCTTGTTGTTTTTATTTTTTCAATTTCCGTTTTTCTATCTATTTCTTCATTTTCTTTCTTTATTCTTATCATAGCAGTTAAACTATCTTCTAGTTTTACCGGTTTCTTTTTCTAACATTAAAACTTAGATTATCACCTATTTTCTTATATATTCTTCTAGATTAGAAAATATTATCTTTATTTTTATTCCGTCATAATTTTCATATGTTTTTCATCTATTGCGTATTCTTCTTTATTCATTTATAACTTGTGTTGTAGTGTATATTCTAAGCTTTCTATTTGTATTTGTAGATATAAAAGAGTTTTTCTCTGTGTTGTTATAGATTTTTTACAAATTCCTGCAAATATATTACTATTAAGTCTATTTTGCCTATGTCTCAATTCTTGTCTTTTTGCTATAATTATTTCGTTAAGTTTTTGTCTATATTCTTCATTCTCGTTATTCATTGTTTCTTTAGGTATTGAATATATTTATTATTCTATTTTAGATATATTATCTATTAATTGATCTAATTTGTCGTTATCAATTTTTGTGATATTGAGTTTTTTATATTCCGGATATAATTTCTTTAATTTTCTTCTTATTTTTCTTAACCTTCTACTAGTATGTTTCTTCCTTAGTTTCTCGTTATCCATGGCTCTGATACCATTTTCTCGTGAATCATAAGTTGTGTGGAGGCATAGGCTATAACACTACAATTCTGAATCAACACACACCCAAGTCTAACTATGGATTCATCACAACACAAAATAAAGCCTTGTGTACCCTCCGATAGGTCAACATTAGGGCACTAGTGAACCAGGTTTTCAATTCCTTAAATATTTTCTCAGAAGCTTCAAACCATTGAAACTCCACTATCTTATATGTCAACTTTCTCAACGGGGACAAAGTAGATAAGAACCCCTAGACAAACCTTCTATAATAACCAGCTAGTCCCAAGAAACTCCTTCTATCAGTTTAAGAGAAGGGCCTGGGCCAATTCAGCACTTCTTCAATCTCTTGAGTGTCAACTCAAATTCCTTCTCTAGATAAAATGTGGCCTGAGAACGCTTCAGACTCAAGTCAAAGCTCACACTTGGAAAGTTTTGCATACAACTCTTTATCTTTGAGAGCTTGGAGAACTACTTTGAGATGACTAGCATGATCCTCCTCATTCCTCGAATAGATCAAAATGTTATCATTGAACACGATAACAAGCATGTCCAGATATTGCTTAAAAACTGTGTTCATAAGGTCCATGAACGTGTAGGTGTATTAGACAAGCCAAAAGACATAACTAGAAACTCATATTCACCATAGCGGGTCATGAATGCTGTCTTCGCGATGCCACTTACTCTTACTCTCAACTGATGATAGCCAGATCTGAGGTCTATCTGAGAAAAGCAAGTGCCACCCCAAAGTTGATCGAAGAGAACATCAATTCTTGGAAGAGGATACTTATTCTATATACTAACCTTGTTCAATAGGAAATAATCAATATACATCCTAAGAGAACCATCTTTCTTTCTTAAAAATAAGACCGAAACTCCCCAAGGTAAGACACTGGGTAGAATAAAACCTTTATCAAGAAGATCTTTCAATTGCTATTTTAATTTTTTCCACTCAGCTGGAGCCATTCTTTATGGTGGAATAAAGATAGGTCGAGTGTCAGAAAAAATATCTATGCCGAAGTCTATTTCTCTCTCAAAAGGGGATCCAAGAAGATCATGTGGGAAGAACTCTGAAAACTCCCTCACAACTTGAACTGACTGAATAGTCGGTGTCTCAACACTAGAGTCATCAACTCGGACTAATTGATAGGTGCACCCCTTAGAGACTAACTTTCTCGCCTTAAGGTATCAAATAAAACGACCCTTAGGCACTGTTCAACTACTCCTCCACTCTATAACTTAATCATTAGGAAACTACAACTTAACTTCTCGAGTTCTACAATCAACTGAGGCTTACCAAGCATGAAGCCAGTACATACCTAGAATAACATTAAATTCCACGATGTCTAACTCGACTAAGTCTACCCTAGTGTCCTTGTGATTGACAGAGATTGTACAATCACGATAAACTCTCTTTGCTAGAATAGACTCACCAACATGTGTGGAGAAACTGAAGGGCTTAAGAAGTCACTCGGGAAGAATATCAAATCTCATAGCCATATATAGTCACAAAATATAGACTCACACTTGGATCAAGCAATGCATATACATCAAAAGTAAAGACTTTGATCATACCAATGACAACTTTTGGTGACTTTTCTTACTCTTGGAGATTGCTGATAGCATATAGACGGTTTGCTCCTCCACCTATCCCTAAAGTAGCTCCTCTAGGTGCAGTTCTGTTTGCCAAAACCGCTATATAAGATAAGGCTCTATTACCCCGATTACCATTACCTTTCCTGTTCATAGGGAACTCTCTCCTGAAGTGACCTGTCTGACAACACTTGAAACCCCAGTGGAGCCATCTCAACATGCTCCTCGGTGGTTCCTACCATACATAGCACATGTAAGAGCCCAATTTCCCCCTTGTGCCACATTACCCAAATATTGTGCAGGTCGAGCTATGAAGCTCTGTGAATTCTGATTCTTGGACTCACCTTTGTTATTTGGTGCAAGTGCACTAGCAGATGATGGAGAAGGTCTAGTTTGCCTTTGTTGAAAAAATGACCGGTTCGCACTACCGGCTTTTGGTTGCCCGGACTCATTACTTGTTGTCTTATCCTGCTTGCTGTGGAACTCTTCCCTAACCCTTAACTTGTCATCCTCCACCAGCTGCACATGGTTCATAAGCCTTGCTATGTACAAGTACCTTATGAACATAGTAGCCTAACCCTCTTTTCTTGACATGACAGACAACCCAAACACAAAAAGTCTCATGTTGCTCCTCATATCAGTATCCATCTAAAAAGCATAATAGGACTGTTGAGTGAACCTGAGGCTGTACTCATGCACACTTATGGGCTCTTGCTTAAGAGTGAGAAATTCTCTTACATTTCCTCTGTCAACTCACGAGTAAAGAAATGCCTCGTGAAGGAACTTTCAAACACAACCAGGCTAGCAATTGGTGCCCATTCAACCCTGCTCTTTTTCCATTGGTCGTACAAAATCATAGCAACACCCTTGAGCTGGTATGAAGCTAACTCCATTCGATTAACATCAGTAACATGGATAATCTCAATAACCTTTTGCAGCTCGTCTACAAAGTTCTCTGAATCCTCAGTGACATTTGACCATGTGAATTCTGGAGGATTCATCCTCAATAACTCATAGATTCTAGATGTATCAGCCACATCCTGATGATCACTCTCTATTGACCAACTTTTTTTGTCACCACTTGACTGAACATTCTGATAGCATCCCTGAACTTAAAATTAGTGAACTCTCCTTGGGTTTGCACTTCTGGTGCATTGGGAACCTCTTAATCCTAAGGATCAACATTACCTCTAGCGGAATGACCTCAAACAGCTCCTCGTGGAGGCATGATCTAAAAGATACGTGCAACCACAAATTAGAACGAAACTTTTATAGAGTTGAACTCTATCGCATGAAAAGAGTATGAAAGAAGTGAAATATTTCCTAAATGTAGTTGCGTCGTAAATACAGATGTGGAGCTCTTCATACCGATAACAAGGACTCTATAAAAACAACTTGATAGATACCCTAGGACTCCTGAACTCTGTGCTCTGATACAAAGTTTGTCACGCCCCGAGCCTACACCTTGGATGTGGACAGCACTCGAGAACCATCGTTGGTTCCCAAACAAACCCTTGTCCTGGCTCAATACTCAATAGAAGACTTACTCAATAACATATAAACTCAAATGCAAAGATCGACTCAAATGTCTCAAAATAAATAACTAAGAAGATTTAAAAAATATTCAAGTAGCCATAAGAAGGCAGCTCAAGTCTTAAAATATTAACAAGGAAAATTAAAAAGACTCCTCAAAATACTACTGTCTATGAAGCCTCTAATAGGTCTGCGTACACTCTACCCTCCCCAGACCCCACCTAGTGGGATTTTACTGGGTTGTTGTTGTTGTTGTTATGAAGCCTCTAATAACTATGATGGAAGTCGAGAGAAGACACACACAATCCTAATAAACTGGCAAGTCAAAGTGGAACCCTCCGGAAGTAAGGAGGCTCGCCAAATAAAATCTGGAACTGCAAGTGGTATCAACTGAGTGCCTGTTGATGACCCTAAAAACATGTATCTGTATCATAAATATACGCATGCCAATTGTCATAAGTACATTGAATCTACAAGCATGTAAGGGGAGTTCTGATACATAAACATAAGCTTAAACTGATAACAAGGGAACATATATATATATATATATATATATATATAAAGCTCTTAAAGTAGTAGATAATAACTCAATGTATATAAAAACACAAGAATAAACTCTTTTACTCTTATTTGGGAGATTCTCTAACCGACAACCGTCACTATGAGCTATATGCTTGTACAACTGCTCTCCCACACTGCTAGAACTTTCCTATACCTTGCCAGAGTATAGGACATCCTCAACTAAGTGGATCCACTAAGCTATGCTTAAAATAAATAAGGAAAAATCGAAAACGTATGATCCTTTATCCATGTTGGCATACATGGTTTATGAGAATTTTGAGTTTTCTAACTCATCCCCATATCGGTGCTCAATACTACTCCCAATTATATATATAACTAATGCTCATATGTTTAAACACATAAATCCTCCTCAATTTGAGATAATTACTCAAAGGTTCTCTTTAAAGAGATAATGGTCAAAACTCCCTATGAAGTCATTTAGAAATAAAGGCTTTTTCTCGTTTTAAATGTAAAAATGTTACATACATTGGAATAATTAGTCCCCTCATACTCATTTTGAAAAATGCAACTCAACTCTCCTAGTTCTCATACTTATTTACTCAAGTCAAACAACAAGTCTTATAAAATTGTAAAAGACTTCTCAATATGACTCAAAAGGACTTTCTCGAACCTTCCTCTTAAATTTACCTTGAACTTGAAATGTGAATGCAAGATTTATGATTAGGATATGCATTCTCTCTCAAGGATTGATGATGATTTTTAAGTGTGGAAATCTATAAGAGATCATAGGTACGACTCAAGGGAACTCTCCCGAAAAGAATGACGGAAGAGTAGAGGACTTGGCGAACCTGGCGCACTAAGTGACGCGGTCGCCAGCCCCAAAACTACTGGGCAGTAGTTGGGGTGCACTACTGAATCGGCGTGCCAGGTGCCAAACTGCTGACCAGTATATTGGGTGCGATGGTGGCGCGGCGCCTCACCCCTTTACCCAGTTTTTGATTATTTTTCCTTCCCTAATTCAAGGTCTAACCCATCTAGAATCGAATAATTCACCCCCAAACTCATTTAGATTTAGAAATCCAACAAACTTAATTAAAACACAACTCAATGTCCATTAAAACACCACTCATTCGCAAAATCCTCACCTGAAGAACTTAGCAATAATCCATTGTTAAAGAATGAAGCTAAAACCTCAAGGAATTCTCAAAAACTCAATCCAACAACTTGAAGAACGAATTTACGAATGAAAATCACATGATTGGCGTGACGGAGAAAAAACTCAACACTATGAAAACTTATATACCTCGAAAGAACTAAGTTCTTTGTAAAAGTCCTCAAAGCTTGCAATAATCTTTAATGTTCTTCTTCTTCTCCTCTTGAACTTCTAAAAAAAAACCATAGCTCTTTTGGACATACAAACTGATTCCAATCAGTTTAGACCCCTTATATGGTTAACAAAAAACATGCATGCCTAGTGGGGTAAGGAAAAGACTAAAATACCCCTCCTTAAAATGGATGAATTTCCTTAAGTAGACAGGTTGCACTCAGACGGGCATACCTCCTTGATTCAAACTCGGAATTTAGCAAGCTCATCGGCGTTGGAAAGAGGACTCAACAACCTTTGGTTGGATACCTAATGGGACGCGTAACTCATCATGTGCTGAAAGTTATTGCTGTTGGAAGTTGACCCAAAGCTTCAAAGCTCACCAAAATTTAAGGTGTTCCAAAAATAAGAATTAATTACATATGGATAAGTATCTTTTACTGTGAACTCTCACAGTGAACATACATTGGGTAAACTTTGTAAATCGATAGATTCAATATCTTTAAACTGTCGAGGTTTTACTTATACCTAGATAACATATGTCACACCAACAATTCTTAATTGTTCTTGCTTCTCACTATTATGTTCATTTCAATCATGAACACTACATAATATCATAAGTCCGTAGAAATCTGGTCTTACATAATGTTTATCTGGTTTGCTCTTTTAATTCACTTTCAATTATAAGTAATAGTAGTAGTTTTTCGTATACAAAACAATGATATTTTTGATTTGTTTTCTTCCTCTTTATTCAGATTCATCTTAATTGTTTTCCTTATCATGAGTTTTTAAGGAATATGTTCATTATAGAATAATAATACAAATTCATGGGTATTTTTATTAGTTTTTATAACTTGTAGGTATAACTATAATTTTTTTAAAATTCAAATATTTTTAAGAAAATCTATCGTCATACGCGTAAAAAAATAGTGTCTTAATTTCAGCATTAATTACTTATTGTCGAAATCATTTTTAAAAATTTAATACTCCCTCTATTCGATATTAGTAATTTTTTTAGGCAATGCACACTAATTGAGAAAAATATTCAATGACATAATTTAAACCATATTTTACACTATTACCCTTTGTAAGATCATATTATAACTTTGTAGGTAGTGCAACTTATCTCGTATATAATATAAAACATCATTAAATATGGAGAAAAATTTAAACATCCATCTTGAAGATTTATAGAAAATATATTATATAAAGCTTCATTAAATACAAGAGTAAATATGGAAATAAGTTCAAACATTCATCTTAAAATTTGCACAAGGAAAAAAGACTAAAAAATTCATGTACTGTGGAATAGAGGGAGTACTAAGTAATTAATTGGGATAGTTTAGTAAAATAGTCATGTGTAGAGATTATCGAAATTCAAATATAACGAGTTAAATTGGGCAAAAAAGAAATTATAGCATCACATATGAGTTGTGTGCTGTGTAGGACCAATTTAGTCCTTCTTTTCTTTGTTTTCCTATGTGTCACCTTGGAGCTCAAATGGAACCAAACAACATTCATCAGACACACATGGTAAAATTCTACTCATTTTATATTACTATTTCTTAGTTTTCCCCATATCTAATGTTTATGTGATTCTGCACTTGTTTTTTTCTATGGCAAAGGCAGATAATTTTTTTGGAATGATGATTACCATTGGACTGAAGTATTTTTCCCTCTTTAATGGGATATATAACAGGAAAAGTTGTAAACGTGGACTGTTTAATTTTTTTAAAGATGTGTTTTATTTAACTCTACATTATTGCATAATATTTTGGATTTCTGATTCTAGTTTTGTCACGACCCGAGACTATACCCCGGAAGCAACACGGCGTACTCGTCCCAGAAGGGGTCTTATACAAGTCTCATAACCTTCATTCATCGCATAAGTAATAGAAATAGCACGGAATTTAAACTTTTTATTCAAAAACCATACAATCTAAAGACATTCATTTATAAAGCAACGGAATACTAAAGTCTCACATGGCCATCTTAGACAAAACATTAAATAAGATAGGGTCACGACCCTTTACAATCGAAGTCTTAACAATAGTCTTAAAACATGAAAGAACTAGAAACTTATAAGTCCTTCTACTCGATCTATGAGGACATACCAAAAGATGTCTTGGAAGAGGACTAATTCAAGCTCCAACTAGAGAATGCAATCACTTGCCGGAACCTACACTTGTAGTAAAAATAAGAAAAAAATAGGTTAGCACACAAAATGTACTAAGTATGATGACCATGCAAAAACATGCTTAAAAAAGGGACATTTTTGTTTGAAAGTCATGCTTTTATGCCATTTTAGTAAAACTTCATGAACATTGATAAAAGAGGCATAATATAAGTCACAACCAACATACAAGTCACATTTTCACATTTGAACAAAATCACATGTAAACCTTTACCTTCGCCTTCAGCCTCCACCTCAAGTATCCCTCAAGCTATACCTTGTGCAATGTATGGATAGCGTCCCATACCACCACCCACACTAAGGTACCACCTTAAGGTCACCAAAAGTGAACTTACCATTCATCCTTTCCACCTTTTCACAATAAAGCATATAAGAGACATAAACATTACATGAGTCATATCATCACATTAAGACGAAGCTCTAAGACAACTCTAAGTCATACTTGTGCAATGTGCAAGTAGCATCCCATACTACTACACGCACTAAGTACTCCTTTGAAGTCAACATAGACAAGGCACATTCATACACCATAAGTCATGACAAGGAAGTAACTCATAATACAATCCAAGTATAGCATGCATCTTTACATTTAAGCATTTAGGAGTCAACACTCTTCATTAGGTTCGTTTAGGACACCTTCATACAATTAGAGGACTTTCATACATTTAGTCATCAAGACTTAGAGAACTCACTATAGCCCTCTCAAAGCCTACTCTTGCAATGTGTAGATAGCATCCCATACTACTACCCACACTTTGTAGCACCTATCAAGTAACTAGAGTGCACATCTGACGTGATGGCAATAAGCGTTTAACCAACATAGACCATGTAAGCTAGACATGGAATCTGGTGTCATAAAACCCCACACCGTAAGAGGTGGTCTTCTTGCCGAAGGAAGACCGGTTCATCTAGCTTAGGTGGATCCATTAGCTAGGACCTATGTGGGCACATAGTTATGGGATATGAAAGATGTTTATTGAGATCCGGACCAACATTGGGAGAACCTTCATCTAACCATATCCTCTCGGTGTTTAGCCTACATTCCCATGGAGTAACTCCATTAACATTACATTAGTGTACTAGAGAGGGCCACCAACATTAGGCCTACCGACTCAAAGTACTTTACCCAAGTAATGGCCACCACCAATAGGCCTACCGTTTCAAGGTTCATTAAGGATAGCTCATCGACTTCCCCAGAAAGAGCCACCACCATTAGTTCTACCATCTCTAAGTCCATCATTTCACACAAGAAGGAGGCCACCACCATTAGGTCTACCACTTGAAGGTTTTACATTCACATTCGGTTCTAGACTCATCATGAAGGGCCACCAAGCTTAGGCTACCGGTTTAAGACATAGTCTAAAATACCTCATTAGTCATTTATAGAAGGCTGCCAACATTAGGTCTACCAACTCAAGACATTCATTCATTCATTTATGAAAGGCTACCAACATTAGGTCTACCAATCCAAGACATTAAGACATTAAGTCAAGATACACTCATTATATAAGAAAAGGATGCCTAAGCCTACCAATTCAAGTTATCACATTCAATCATAGTTTTCATTTGTCAAGAAGAGGGCACCTACGCTTACCAATTCAAGATACTTCATTCATGATCACATTCATCAATACGAGAAATGTATGCATAAGCCTACCAATTCAATATATAGACCATTACATTATAGAACCTTTCACATCCCATCATCAACATTCATAAGTGTTAAGTGAGAATATGCTTTCAATCACAACACATTTACATTCTATACAAGATCACCATTCTATCATTAAAATCACATTTATATCCTTAATATTATACATAGTAAGTAAACACCTCCACCTTTCAAGTGGATAAACATCTCTAGCACAATTCTAATTCAACAAGTAATTAGGTCAAACTTGCCCTTTCAAGGCTATGATCACAAAACCTCAATTCACAAACAATTCACCATTATTAGGCATAGATGATGATACAATTCAATAATCTAAATCAATTTAGGCATAATTCATCAACATTCATTCATAATCAACAAACCCACTTCATATATGCACAATTTAGGAATTGAGATAAATTATGGTTTCATAGAGTATTTTCATCAGAAATCATCAATTAAACACCAATACAATCATAAATTTTCATTAGAAACCATTTGAAAACGCTTGATGAAAGAACGCATGAGATTGAGTAAAACCCTAGGTTTTTCATGAACTTGAAAACTTTGAAAATTCTTTGAAATTGACTCTAGGGCGAAAGCTAACCCTAGATGAAGGATCACCATACCTTAATAGATGAAATACACGAAAATCCACTCAATTAGCCCTCCTCTTCAAGCCCTAAGTCTTCTTCTTCTCTTGTTCTTCAATGGAATTCTAGAGAGAAGATATTTTGAGAGGGAGGGGTTTTTATTTGGAGAAATTGAATAATTAAATCTAAAATAGTATTTTATTGTTTGAATACTCTTAAAATATCTTAATAACCCTAAAATAATTGTCCAAACACTTATTAGGACTTGGGGTGAATTTACCAATTCAACCCTACACCTGCCGCGACTTGACAACAAAACATGTTCAAACGACGACTCCCCATCCACGGACCGTGGATAGATTGACGCCTCATGCTGTCCCTCCGTAATTTGATTCAGAAATATAATTTGGGGCGTGGATGGACCTACGGGGTGTGGACCCCTTCCGTAGGTCACCCCATTTTGGGCAGCCTCATGGTTTCCTTGGGGTCTTGGGGATTAGACTTAGGTCCTCCTCAATGACCCTTAGGGTGGTCATACCTTGACGTTTAACCCCTAAACACCTCAACCATGGCTCGGAACAACATAAAGCACCATCAAACCTCACACCCAACTCTAACACACACACGTTAGGCTCTAGTTTCACTTATTCAGTTTTAGGGTCATTACAAGTTTTAAATCTAATTATAGGATATATAGCAAGAATATATATTATAAAAATTGATAATTGTTGTTTCATCAAATTGAGTTTGTTGCAAAATATCCTTTTTTTCAAGGACAAAATAGGTAGATACTTATTAAGTAATTTAGAATAAGATTCTATTAAATAACTTTTTCAAAGATAGATAAAGTTTGATACTTAGCGTATCAAAGTTTGTTCATAATATAATTAGAGTGGATAAGGTAATTCCTAGCGCCCTACTCATACTTATCCCTATTGAGGAATTTTTTGTTAATAAAAGGCCACTTGATACTCTTTCTAGTGTTATCGATATATATATATATATATATA
>NW_006239063.1:807648-818386 GCF_000226075.1 Solanum tuberosum | reverse complement strand
AATTTGGTTTTTTTTTTTTTTAAAAAGGAAAATTATGTCAATTAAGCCAATTCTTTTAAATGTTAGAATCAAAACAAACTATATATATATATATATAAACACATCAAAGTAATAGTGAATATCTACACGGATAGAAAATTATACTAACATTGATTAGCAGTTGCCATGATAAATACTTCTAAGTATAAACTTAAATATATTTTAAATTCACATACCTTCATATCTATTTTCTTTTTACTTTCTCAATATAGATTCTTTGTTATCAAGAAGGTATTGTAGCATTATAAATGAAAATAACTTTTTCCGATTATGTTTATATAATCTAAATATGTGTTCCAATAATGTAACAAAAGGCTTGACATAATTGGTAAAGTTGTTGTCACGTGATGAGGAGGTCAGAGGTTCGAGGTGTGGAAACAAGATCTTATATAAATTTAGGGTAAGACTGCATACACAAATCTTATGGCCTGACCCTTCACAAGAATCCATGCCTATACAAGAATTCATTGCCGAAGGAATTTCAATACATGGAAAAATCCTCTATATGCAAAAATATTTTGTATGTCGTTCTAAAAGCTTTAATGTTCGCCCAACAATAATTTATGATGTCATCACATCCTTCTTCTTAAACACTAGAGGGCTGGGCCGTCATAGATTGTACCATAGACACAGTTGTATCAGCCTTGTTGATGTAGGCCAGAGGCAGGGCAAACCTCAGTACTAAGTCTAGGTGAATCCCATGAGGTGAGATAAAATTTCGTGAGGAAGTTGAGTCCATACGAGGGGGTGTATGTGGCACCCTAGCTTAGGATAAGAAGCTCTACATCAATAAAACGATGGAGAGCGATGTTGGGTATATAAGTAAGAAGTCATTACACCATAGTGACACGTTTCAAAGTTTTGCAGTCTTAGGCATAAAGTGGACAACATTACTAATAGGCTGGGCCATTATAAATGGTATTTGTTCCACTCTTGTATTAGCCTTGCCGAAGTTGCATAGAGTTTAACCTAGTATAGGTAAATCCCTTTAAGACGGAGAAAAACTTAGTGAGGATGCTTTTTATATAAGTAAGAAAGTCATACACCATAGTGAGAAGTTTTATAGTCTTGTAAGCCTAGGTCTAAAGCGAACAATATCATTAACAAAATAGGTTCTGATTTGCCTCCTCCCTGACAACATATGACCCTCACAACAATTCCTATTTCATCCTTGAATCTTATTTTTGTCTAACAAAAACTTCATAATCTTACCCGATGGGTGCTATCATCACTCGAGACCTTGTGAATCTTGCTCATAACTTACTCAATTGACACATATGGAATTCAACAGGAATTGAAATTTATTGCTCTAAACTCAATTTCACGATCAAGGGTAAAAACCTCTCCTTCACAAACTGATTGTTTAAATGTACATATAGCCTCTCAATCATATATGTGATCGTAAACAAACCAATTTCTTTGATACCACTTACTATAACACCCCGGATCCGAAAAGGGGAAAGATGACCGACTTAAGAATGTTGCAGGTGTCAACCCACGAGCGCCACAGAAGGCACATGGATGGGACCACATACCATAGGTGTGGTGCGTATATGAAACCCAAAAAGGGGTTCAAAAAGGGAGGAACCACAACCCAAAACAATGGATTATTGGTAGGACCACGGTTCGTGGTTCAGGCGTATGGTCCAAGACCCCAATTCCAACTTCCTGACCACTATCGACGGTCGTGAAGGATGGACAGTCGGTGTGTCCACGGTCCGTTGACTGGTGGCCGTGGGTCTTGGCTAGAAGCTATTCTTTATGGGTAGTTGAAACTTTTCCTAATTAATTAACTCCTATACTACGTTGTTTTGTTCTTTATTAAGACTCCTATATAAGTATTTTAACCCCCAAATTTCCCTATAGAAATAATTCTCTCAATTCACAAAAAAAAAGAACTCTCTCAAATATTTCTCTCTGTATGACTCGAAGAAGAAGAAAGATTCAAACAAGGGTTTCAAGTCAAAGTCTCCATTCCTCCATTGAATATTAGCAATTGTCTTCAAGGTATGGTATGTTTTCATCCATGGATTTCCTTCCATTCACGGAGGTCCCAAATTCATATATTTTCAAAGTTAGAATTCCCAAATTGAGTGAGTGTTTTCTTCAATTGTCATAGGTTTGTTTGATTATTTCTTTAAATGATTAAGTTATGATCTCTTATGCATGAATTGATGAAATACTATGATTTTATGATGATTTCCACCCTGAACCCATGTGATCCCCATGTTTTCAATTTCTGATCATATGATGTGGGATTTTGGTGATGAAGGAAGAGTTTTATGAAACTAAGCATGTATTGATAGATTTAAAAGAATTTATAATGAAATCCATAGCTAACCCATGTTTTATAAATGTTGATGATTGAAATTGGGCTTATAATCTTTAATTGTAAATTATGGAATTATGTATGTTCTTATGAAATCTATGGAAATGTTTTAAGGATGCTTTGAGAGTAAAGTAACAATGATGATGTGTAACACTCTCGAAAATGGTAGGTTAAAGTAGAGCTAAATGTAAGGTTTAAAAATTATAAAAATGACTCCCTGTAGATTAATAGACCATCTAGACTTGACGTAGGGGTTTTAAGAGTCAGGGCCTAAGGGGAAAGTGCCAAGCTAAAGGGGCAAGCTAAGCCCAAAGGCCAAGGGTTCCCCAAACTCGAGCATATTGCATCAACTTCACGGTCATCACCACGGCTCGTGGTCATGATCATGGCTCGTGGGAGGCCTCGTGGATTTTCCTTGGCCAAAGGAGAGAAGCCTCGAAATGTCCTAGCCACTACCTCAAACTTCATGGAAGGGACCACGTCTCGTGGTCTTGACCATGGCTCGTGGAGCCCTTCATGAAGATCCGTTAGGCATTCGAGCTAGGGGTCCCAAAAGGCATGGCTACTTCCTCAAGGACCACGAGAGGGACCACGGCTTGAGGTCTTGACCACGGCTCGTGGATCCCCTCGTGGTAATGCCTTGGTCATGTGCGGCTTATGTCACATTTGTGGAGCTACTACCCCAACCTTCAAAAGGGGGACCACGGATCATGGTCCTCACCAAGACTCGTGAAGGGGATCATGAAGCCTAACGGGGTTCATTAAGGGAGGGTCAATTGAGTCTTTTCCTATTTAAGTCCAAATAAAGTGAGGTCGTTTTGGGTATTTTTAGGGGTACTAAATAAGTTGTTTTTAAGTCAAATTCACCCAATTTTAGTCGTTAATTCTCAACACCCAAATAATTCCCAAAATCCTCTCCCTCTCAATATTTCTCTCACTAGAAATCCTCGAAGAAGAACAAGAACTTGAAGACTAGGGATCAAGAACACAACTTCTCAACTCCAATTCGTGGGGAAATCTTCAATCACGGTATGGGGGGTCTTGAATAATGGAAAGAATTCTTCTGTGAAGCCCTAAAACTCTCAATTTCAAATTGGTAGATTCTTCAAAACCTAGGGTTTTCAATCTAGTCATGGGTTCTTCCTAAAAATGATTTCAATGAGTTAATTGTCTTATATTATGATGGAATTGTTGTTTTATTGTGAATTTTGTGATAAATTTCCCCATGAACCCATGAATTTCCCCATGACCCCAATTTCAAGAATTGGGATGGGTGTATTGATGCAAGATGAATACAATGAATTTTCTCTATGTTATTTTAGTTATTGAATCTGGTTTTATCCATGCCTAATGTAGTATTTTGAGTTGTGATTGTGAGACAAGATTCATGACCCTTGAAGGGTAAATTATGAATGTTTGTACATGTTGATTAAAGTTGTGTATGAATTTATGATTCACTTAGAAAGTGAAGATCCTATGACTATTGTGTAAATTAAGGTATTGTTGAAAGATCATTCTCCCCTTACTCTTACACATGACTATGTATGAATTGTCTAGGATGATGATAATGTTGTTGTTTTTGAATTGAAAGACTATTCTCATGAAACACTATGAACATGATGTGAAAGGTTTACTCACATGTTAATGATGATTCTAAGGTTGAAAGTCCATTCTCACCTAATTGAACCTATGAGTTATTTTATGAGTTGTATTAAATGAAGGGCAAGATATTCCTTCACATATGCAAATTCAATTCAAGACTAATTATGTATAATTTGGAAAATAATGCTTAGCACCAAGTGGATATAGAAAAATGAGGTAGAGCCCTCCCGTCAATAAAATAGGTCGGGTCATCTAAATTATTCTCATGAGCTGGAAGCTCCTCCGCCAATACAATAGGTCGGGTTTCTAGAAGCAATCTCCCTATCTCATAACTATGTTCCCACATAGGTCTTTAGCTAGTGGATCCATCTAAAATCTATACATTTAGTTCCACCTTAGGCAAGTAAGACACCTTCTTTTAGTATGGGTTTACATGACACCGGATTCCATGTAGCTCACATGGTCTATGTCGGTTAAAGCTATTTTCACTACATGAAAAGATAATGAATATGACACGAACTAAACTTATGACTTGTTGATGAGCTTTACTTAGTAGGAGTTGGGGTAAGAGACTTCACTCTTACATGACACAAGTAGACATTGAAAGGAATTATGGGATGGTTTCTTATACTATGATAAGATATGAATGTAAGCATGTATGTTGAATGGATTGTTGCTATGGCTGACTTTCCTTATGTTCAAGTTAATGTACATGACTATTTCCTTGTCTAGGAGTATAGACTATGATGAGGTCTATGTATGATATGTATGATTAGGGTGGCCTCAAATGTGTATTTAGTGTGGTTGGTATTATGGGAAACCAATCATACATTTCACAAGTACAACTTAAGGTTACTAAAAAAATGATTCTATTATGTTACAATGTTATTACATGATAAGTGTTCTTATGACTTGGGTTTTACATTAAAAGTTCACGGTGATTCCCAAACTTGGCAAATGCATACTTTTCAACCAAAATGTCCTTTTATAATATTACAAGGATTTTTATACATCATTCCATAATTAGTATATATTTGTTCTAACCCCTATTTCTTCTACATTTTTGATAAGTCTAGGTTCCGGCTAGGTGAAGTGTACTTCCTTTCTTGACAAAGGCTTGGATTGCTTATCTCCAAGACTTGCGGGGAGTCCTCATGGTTCAAGGACAAGATATCCTTCACTTCTAGTTGCCTTTCATATAGACTACTTTTGATTGTAAAGGGATGTGATCCTATTTATATTCTATTGGAGTAGATGGTTAATGAGACAATGTCTAGACTTTGTTTTTGGTTTTATGAAAAGGACTTGGATTGTAATAATTTGAAATTCCGCATCATTTCTATTTCCTATGTGTATGTATGCTAAGGGCTTGTATGAGACCCCTTCGGGGTCAAGTACGCCATGTTGCATCTAGGGGGTACCCCTGGGTCATGACAAACTTGGTATCAGAGCATAAGGTTTTGGGATGATTTTTAGGTTGATGTCTCATAACCACGTCTAGTAGAGTCTTGTTCATGAGTGTGAAGCACGCCACCCTTATTAATGAGAGGCGATAAGACGTTTAGGAAAGTTCACTTCATCCATTACTCCTTAGTCATGCTTTAGAGTCATAACTCTATGAAGCCCTTTTCCTAACCCTTCTCTTGTGTTTATAGGCTATGCATACAAGAAGGGCGAATGCAAGGAGGATTGAAGAGGAGAATGTGAATGAGGGAGTTCCTCCCCAATATCTTCAAGATCCTCAAGCTCCTAATGATGAGGGATCTATGACAAATATGGAAATAAGGGAGGCTCTCCAAACATTGACTCAAGTCATGATGGCTCAAGCACAAGCACAAGCCATGACGGCACAAGCAAATAGGGAAGTTTGGCCCCGTGTGAACCCTAATGTGAGCACCGTGGCTTCAAGGTTGAGATACCTCACAAGAATGAACCCTTTTATGTTCTTTGGCTCCAAAGTGAATGAAGATTCTCAAGAGTTTGTGGAAGAGGTCTACAAGATAATTCATGCTATGTGGGTAACTTTTGTAGAGAAAGATGAACTTGCCGCTTCCCAATAGAAGGGAGTGGCTCAAGTATGGTATACTCAATTGAAGAGGAATAGGCTGGTAGAGGCGGGTCCCATAAGTTGGGATGTGTTCAAGAAAACTTTCCTTGATAGGTTCTTTCCCCGTGAAAAGAGGGAAGCCAAGGTGGAGTAATTTATCAAACGTAGTCAAGGAGGTATAGGTGTTGAAGAATATTCTCTTAAGTTTACCGAATTATCCAAGTATGCTCCATCCATGGTGGCGGAGCCTAGAGATGAAATGAGTAGATTTGTAAAAGGCGTATCTAGTTCGGTGAGAAAAGAATGTCGTTCGGCTATGCTTCATGATAATATGGACATATCCCGTCTCATGGTTTATGCTAAACAATTGGAGGATGAGAAACTCCAAGACAAGAATAGGGAAGTGAAGAGGCTGAGAACCGATGATGGAAATTCTTCTAAGGGTAAATATGAGGGTCAAGGTAGGCCAAGATTCAAGAAGATATTCTCCAACCAAGGCTCCACTAGTTCTCTAAGGGTCAACAAATAAAGGGTGTCTAACCCTAAGCCTCAAGAAGGCAATAGTGGTGGATCTTCCATGGAGAGGCCTACTTGTGCCATGTGCGGTAAGAAGTATGATGGTAAGTGTCTTGCCAGCATGGGTGTGTGCTATGGTTGTGGTAAAAGTGGCCATCAATTTAAAGATTGACCAACACGTACGGCCAAAGGGAGAGATGATAAGCAAACTCCTCCTAGTGGTTCCAACTCTGATGCTTCCAAGAAGAACCGCTTTTATGCTCTTCAATCCCGAGGTGACAAAGAGAGTTCCCCAGATGTGGTGACGGGTATGTTCAAAGTCTTTTCTATTGATGTTTATGCATTGTTAGGCCCCAGTGCCACTTTGTCTTTTGTTACACCTTTTGTGGCTATGAAATTTGAGATAGTCCACGATGTGTTAGAAGAACCTTTTTTGGTGTCTACCCCGGTTGGTGACTCGGTAGTGGCAAAAAGAGTCTATAGGATTTGTCATATTTATTTGTCGCATAAAGTAACCTTGGTGGATTTGGTGGAGTTAGACATATTACATTTTGATGTGATTTTGGGTATGGATTGGTTGCATTCATGTTATGCCACTATTGATTGTAGGACTCGGGTAGTAAAGTTCCAATTTTCGAATGAGTTTACATTAGAGTAGAAAGGGGGAAATTATATCCCTAGAGGTGAATTTGTTTCTTGTCTCAAAGCTAGGAAGATGATCTCTAAGGGGTGCATTTGCCACATTGTAAAGGTCATGGATGTTGAGCCTGAAACCCCTTCCTTAGAGTCGGTCCCCATGGTGAGTGAGTTTTTGGATGTCTTTCCCAATGACTTTCTCGGCATTCCTTCCGAACGGGAAATGGATTTTGGCATTGATCTCTTGCCGGATACGAAACCTATTGATAAGTCCACAAATTGGACTCATTTAGAGCAATATTTTAATAGAAATTGTGTCCTCAAATGCTTATATTATCTCAATATCTGATGACAACCCTTAATTTTTAGGTATTGGAAGTTTGAAGGAAAACATGGGCACTATGTCGCAAAAGGACCGAAAAGGCTGAAAAGAACAAAGAAATGAAGGACTAAGGATCGCCGAGTCCACTTGGTGAATCGCCGAAGGGTCTTAATTCGCCTTTTGTTCTAGTGTGTTGAGCCCTGAAGGAAAGGATTGTAGACACTTGCATCGGAAGTTGTGTCTTGATTACGCAAACATAAAAAATGGCGCCGATGCCGGGGAGTGGTGTTATTTGAGAATTTTCAGATTAGTAGAATTTTTGTTCTTCTTAGTTGTAGTTTACTCACCTAATTTTAAGTTTTGTTTTGTTTGCTTATGTGAATATTTCAGAAAGCATGAGTCTTAACAGTAGCAATATTAGCCAGGTGGGCCACCAGGACGACATCGGTAATCTCAACGATGTCCAAGAGCCCAACATCAATGACCCCCATCTAATGGGAGGTGTTGGTGCCATCCGTTTACCCCCAACCGAGGGAAATGCGGTGTTCCACATAACGAGCACCATGTTGCAACTGTTGCAACTAAAGGGACTTTTCAGTGGATTGGCTCATGAAGATCCTTACGAGCATCTTCAAAACTTCGTAGCTGTATGCTGACCATTCTCGTTCAAAAACAACTCTCAGGAGTCAGTTCGATTAGGGTTATTCCCTTTATCGTTGATGGGAGAGGAGTGCAAATGGCTAGCTGAGTTGCCGCGAGAATCCATCACTTTTTGGGAGAAACTGGTAACCGTATTTCAAGTGTGATTTTTCCCTCCCTCGAAGATGATGTCACTTAGGGATAATATCCAGAGCTTTAAGTGTCTTGAAGGAGAGGCTTTGCACGAGACTTGGCTATGGTTCAAAAAGTTAGTGCTACAATGCCCATCCCATGGTTTGCCTGAAAACGTGCTACTTCAGTACTTCAACCGGAGTTTGGACTCGGTAAACAAAGGTGTCACTGACCAACTCTCGTCGGGAGGCTTAATGCAACAGCCGTATGCAATAGCAGCCCAACTTTTACATGGCATTACAACCATCAACAAAGCATGGTACACTCGTGAGGACCAAGTCTCCCCTATCACCTTCAAGCTATCCAAGGAGCAGATTGAAAAAAACAATGAGAGAGAAAAGAACATGACCAAACTCATGATGCAGCTTGATATCTCATCCAAAAATGTCAGGGTCGGGTGTGCTTATCCTGAGGAGATGAAGTTTAAAGCCTTGTATAACGAGAAGGTAAATTTTCTTGCCAACCAAGGCGGTGGCTACCGCTCAAATTACCCAAGGCAAGGTGGTAACCAAGTTTAGGCTAGATGGGGAGAAACATAGATATGTGCCTTCCCATGAGCGCCAGAAACCCAAGGATTCAGAAAGTGATAAGTTTGAGGATATGCTCTCACGTATCTTCAACAAAGTTAAAGGGTCAGATAAAATGCTAAAAGGCATGAAAGAAGATGTATTGACGCATAGCCAGACCGTCACCTCCCATTCAGTTTCAATCAAGAAGTTAGAAACCCAGATGGTTCATATCTCGTCTCACCTAAATCCGAGACAGCAAGGGGATTTGTCGAGTGACACCATGGCTAAGCCCAAGGATGAGGTTTGAAGGTGGACTTGCATCATACCACGACGTTAACTAAGGCGTTTTTTGGGAGGCAACCCAAAACCCTTTTATTGTTTTATGTTGGTTTTAGAAATAATGGTGCCTTGATTGTGCAGGGTGAAGAGTGAGAAGTATTTGGAAAGAAGGAGGTTGGCGAGAGAAATGTTCGGTTGGTGAGTTGCCGATCATCTAGGCGACCCCGCTTTATATCGCCGTTTGGATTCCCAAATTGACTGGGGAATTCTGTAAAACTTGGCGAAGAATGTGACTACTTGGCGTGACGACGAATGGTTCGGCGCTCATGACTAATATCGGTGAATAGGCAAGAACTATACGGTTTTTGAATCTAAAGGTTTAAAAGTTTGAATCTCCTATGGTTTCCCACATTTTCAAACGTTGCAAGCTTACACCTAGTCTTATTTTCACTATTTTTGCATCTCTATTGTATTTTGGTTGATTGATTTGTGCGTGGAGTCGGAGTTCATTGCTTCCTAGCATCCCAATAGCACAAAAGGTTAGTGTCTCGAACCCCATAACTATCTTGTCAAAAGTGTACTCATTTGCAAATGTGTGATCTTGTCGAAATATGCTGAACCTTCCTGATTGGGCTTATTTGTTTATGTATCAATTCTTCTTCGATAACCTTGCATTTACTGCCTGAACTGTTGAAACCTTGTTCTCCAATGCATAGAGTGGGGTTAATGTGTGATGGGTGGTATTCGTATAATATGGGTCCTGGTAGAATTTGTGCTTTTGTTGCTTAGATTGAATTTTTGGGGGTTGCGGGGTTGAATTTGAGAAGTTGAGTCAAAAGTAGGAACATTGGCTCATTCGGCGAGCTGTGACTAGCTCACCGAACTATTTCGCGGTTCGCCTAATTACCCTATCTCACCCTTATTATAATGCTTTATTTGTTGTGGCGTCTATAACTTTTGGCGAGAAGTATGAAGTCACCAAGAGCACTCGGCGACTCACCTAAAGTCTTCTTGTTCTCCCTTTGTCTGCACCCCTAACTCTTTTTGCACTGTGACGTTCGGCGGATTGTTTATGGCTTGCCGAATGGACTACCTAGTCTTTCTGCAGCTGAATGTCTTTGTTCTAGTTGACAAATATGTTCTAAAATTATCTCAAGACTTTGCAGACATGGACAGACCAAAAGTTGCAGGAAGAAACATGGCACCCGTACACAGAGCATAAAAGGTTAGTAGAACTGCAAGGAGCAAGAACAAGACAGCCAATTCGAGAATGAGGATGCCCATCGACCCTAATACCCCTTCATGGGCTCGAGGGTTTAGCAGAGTGATACACACCTTTGTGGTAGCTCACGAGTTGGACAATATTGAAACGACCCCAAAAATGCCCGAAAATGTGCTTCGGAAACACCTATAATTGTAATTTCCATATATCTCAAAATCCGTTTCGTTTTTAGAAAATCCAACTTCATATTCTTGTTTAGGGGGTCAAATTGAGTGGGAAATGGGTCTAACCCAAATTTTAGAGCAACCGTATCAAAATCCAAAATTTCCAAGTGAAGCCTTTTTCGAGGGTCTACTTTGGAGGGTCATATCTCCTAGCACACAAATTATTTGGGTGGACAATTATA
>NW_006239063.1:800047-804667 GCF_000226075.1 Solanum tuberosum | reverse complement strand
TGTCATGAACCAAATAAGGTTAGTGATAGCAGAGGCGAATTTAGGATTTTTCGAACAAGGGTGCACCAAGTAAAATGTATTGAAGTGAAAATTGATCCTTAATCTTCAAGGTCAAAAGCTCAACATTAAATCATGTGGACCATTTAGACTTCTTGTAGTACGGGTGCCAAAATATAATATTATACAAATTTTAGAAAATATATATATAAAATATCTAATTTTACGATGAGACCATGGGTGCCAGTGCCCTATTTTTTGGCTCTAAATTCGCCACTGAGTGATAGGAATGTAGCTATCTTTTAGTTGGGTTTTGGGGAGTTGGAATTCTCTCCTGTGGTAGTACATGGGTTCTCGAGGGCATAAGCTTCACTCGTTGAATCGAGGACTGTCATGAACCAAATAAGGTTAGTGATAGCAGAGGCGAATTTAGGATTTTTCGAACAAGGGTGCACCAAGTAAAATGTATTGAAGTGAAAATTGATCCTTAATCTTCAAGGTCAAAAGCTCAACATTAAATCATGTGGACCATTTAGACTTCTTGTAGTACGGGTGCCAAAATATAATATTATACAAATTTTAGAAAATATATATATAAAATATCTAATTTTACGATGAGACCATGGGTGCCAGTGCCCTATTTTTTGGCTCTAAATTCGCCACTGAGTGATAGGAATGTAGCTATCTTTTAGTTGGGTTTTGGGGAGTTGGGAATGCTCTCGTGTGGTAGTACATGGGTTCTTGTAACGACCCTAAAAACGAACTAGTGAAACTAGAGCCTCACATGTGAGTTTGGAGTCGAGAACTTAATGAAATGATTATATTTGAATTTGACCCAAAAAGTTCTTAAAAATGTGCTTCGGAAGTTACCGGAAACTTGTTTAGCTATATATAAAAAAATCCGTTTCGTTTTTCGAAAATCCGACTTCATATTCTTGTTTAGGGGGTCAAATTGAGTGGGAAATGGGTCTAACCCAAATTTTAGAGCAACCGTATCAAAATCCGAAATTTCCAAGTGAAGCCTTTTTCGAGGGTCTACTTTGGAGGGTCATATCTCCTAGCACACAAATTATTGGGTGGCCAATAACATATCCATGGAAAGCCCTTTGAGTTAGCTACCTAACGCACTTCGTTTCACCTCATTCGGAGTTCGGACGAAGAAGTTATGCCCATTTTCGTAAAATCTGTCCGGCAGGAAAGGCAATTTCCAGTGAGCGTTTTTACTGTTCACCCGCCTCATTTTTTTTTCTAAGTGTTGGACCATTTTTCCAAAGGGCATATGTTATTTCCTATATACCATTAGTTCAATTCCCATCTCTAAAACATTTCCCAAAACACCTCTCCCATACTTAGACACATTTTCTCTCAAGTTCTCTCAAGAACCCTAATCCAAAACCTTCCTCAAGATTGAAGAGACTCTTGCTCCAAGTTCCAAGCTTCCATTGAAGACACTCTCAAGACCTTCATAAAAACTCAAGGTATGTGGTGTTGAACTCATGGGTCCTTCCACCCATAGTGCCTAGACTCTATTCTACTCACTAATTCATGGTTTAAGTTAAGATTCATAAATTAGTCTTGTTCTTTGTAATAATTTCCTGCACATTGAATTTTAAACATGAAAAGTGATTGTTTTGAGCATGTTGTGACCCTAGAACTTGAACCTAAATTTGGAATGGATGTGGAGATTTTCATGTGGTATTGTGGGTGTTAAAAAGGTGTTGTTGTAGGTTGTTCACTGGTTTGGCTGCATAATTACTACCCTATTTTCCATGCTCTTTGATTCCATTACATGCCTTCAAGGTGTTTGACAAAATGTCCAACTATGGAGAATTGATGAATCGATGCTTTAAAGCTTGAGTTATGAGATGTATGGAAATCCAGAGATGTGTTGATGACAAACTAAGCTTGTGTATATGTTCATTCCATACGTGAGATTGCATTAGAGCCTAATGGGAATTTCCTATATAAAGTGTTGCATGACCATGCCCGGTCCGGGGGAAAAGAACCGGACAACCATGTGAGAGGTTTTTATCTCACCACCTAGGATGCTTGGGGTGTGACCAACATCAACCATGTGAGAGGTTTATATCTCACCACCTAGGATGCTTGGGGTGTGACCAACATCAACCATGTGAGAGGTTTATATCTCACCACCTAGGATGCTTGGGGTGTGACCAACATCAACCATGTGAGAGGTTTATATCTCACCACCTAGGATGCTTGGGGTGTGACCAACATCAACCATGTGAGAGGTTTATATCTCACCACCTAGGATGCTTGGGGTGTGACCAACATCAACCATGTGAGAGGTTTATATCTCACCACCTAGGATGCTTGGGGTGTGACCAACATCAACCATGTGAGAGGTTTATATCTCACCACCTAGGATGCTTGGGGTGTGACCAACATCAACCATGTGAGAGGTTTATATCTCACCACCTAGGATGCTTGGGGTGTGACCAACATCAACCATGTGAGAGGTTTATATCTCACCACCTAGGATGCTTGGGGTGTGACCAACATCAACCATGTGAGAGGTTTATATCTCACCACCTAGGATGCTTGGGGTGTGACCAACATCAACCATGTGAGAGGTTTATATCTCACCACCTAGGATGCTTGGGGTGTGACCAACATCAACCATGTGAGAGGTTTATATCTCACCACCTAGGATGCTTGGGGTGTGACCAACATCAACCATGTGAGGGGTTTATACCTTGCCACCAGGGTGTCCGGGTGTGAACGGCATCCCCCATCCTAAGTTGGGGTTATAGATTGGTTGGATCATGCATACACATATGATATCTACTATTAGTATAGAGTTACTTAAACATGTTTTGACTTCACTTTGATCATGCATCCTCATATTGTTATTCATAATGCCTATGAAACTATTTCTTGTATTTCGATTGTGTCCTTGTCTAATGTTGTGTTGCACCCCGCATACTTGGTACATTCCAAGTACTAACGCATATTTTGCCTACATGATGTCACCATGTAGGGACTGGAGCTACTCTTAATCCTTCTTTTCGTTCACGTGGCTAGTACGGTGCTTATCCGAGTTGTTGGTGAGTCCTCAATGATTCGAGGGCTATGTTATGTTTCCTACTCCTATGTTTTGAGACTTTAGCTTGCAATTGTATTTTGACTATGAGGGGAGCCGGTAGAATGTCATGGCCCCGTCCTATCTATGTATGTAGAGGTGTGCGTTGGACAAGTATTTTGTAAATGAGCTTGACTCTTGTTCTATGATGTCATTTTGAAATGGTTTGCCCTTAGTCCCTATTTCCCGTTAATTAATGTTGAATGTACTTCCGCGACCGATGAAGAGTGATGACAAGTTTGAGAGGCTTGTTTGGGGTTCCTTCGGGTTCCTCATTCGCCATGTCACGTCTAGGCCCTAGGCTTGGGTCGTGAAAAATATGATCGAGGCTAATATCGCTGCAGAAGCTGAAACAGAGCGAAAAGAAAATAAGAACCAGAAGCATGCTGACACATCGGGTACTGATGCCCAGAGATATGGAGCGACTATGTAGATAGGATTCCTCCTTACCTCCCTCTCTAACTTTCTTTATTCTAAATTTTAGATATTTTGGTATTTGTATTTGAGGACAAATGATTTTGTTTGTGGTGGGGTAAGGCCCGCACCTTTTGTGTTCTACTTTTGTTGGTGTTTCGTGTATATATTTGAGATGTTCTGTTTAAAATTGTATTAACACTGCTTTTCTGTGGATGTTTGAGCTTGCGTCTCCTTTTATTTTTAAATTGCAAAATGATTTTGACCGTTCAGATTTTTTTTAAAATTTTTCGCACATTTTCGCCACCCTTTATATGCTGTTGAATGTGGCTGTTCCTTGGCAAATTTGAGTCTCAGTTTCAATCAATACCGATACCTTGAATAGTTCCTACGATCGAACGAATATGAGTGTATGGCTACGATGAGGCCAAATGAAGTTGCATAGACAATACGTGAACTCTTTGCATCTCGTTGTGATTAGCCATTTATCAAATCGATTCTCTTGTGATGACCGTTGCACACTAGCAAAAGTGTGGAGTCTTGTTTGACTTAATTGTCGATTCCTTGTGTGATAAGCTTACCTAGAACCATGCATCACAACACCTAGAATATGCCTTGTTGGTCCGGTTGACGAAGTAAGTCTTTCTCTTGATATGATCTTAGGCAACTTCGAAGAGTGTGAACCAATTTGACATATACCTCTTATGTGATCTACCTTGTGAGCGTGTGATTCTCTCTTGAACACCCTTTGAGCCTTACCTTTCATTGGAAGAAATTTGATGAAAAATGGACCTTTCTTAATCCATTACCTATAATACTCTTGAATTGTGATTAATTGAATAGCCAAATTAGACAAAAAGCCAAAGTTGGGGGTGTGGTGAAAAAGAAAAAAAAAAGTCAAGAAATGCTAGGAAAGTCTCCTTTAACCCATGGTGTTAAGAAAAATGGAACCCCTCAATATAAAAAAAAGGGAGAAAAGAGAAAGAAAAAGAATGAAAAAGAAAGTTGTGGAATAAAGTACAAAAGAGATGGGGTTCCCAAACAATCCATGGAAACTCAATAATACGATGACCTATGATGCACTAATGAAAATGATGAAGGAAAAA
>NW_006239063.1:792133-799566 GCF_000226075.1 Solanum tuberosum | reverse complement strand
ACCCATGGTTTTGAGAAAAATGGAACCCCTCCATATTAAAAAAAAAGAGAAAAGAGAAAGAAAAAGAAAAAGATTTAAAAAGAAAGTTGTGGAATAAAGTACAAAAGAGATGGGGTTCCCAAACAGTCCATGGAAAGTGAATAATGGGATGACTTACGAGCACTACAGAAAATGATAAAGGAAAAGGAAAGGAAGTGTTGTGAGCACCACATTTCATGAGGATGAAAGTCACTGAGCCTAAATGACCATACCTTTGCACTCATCCCCATTACAAGCCTTGTTATGAACTTTGTGATCTTGAGAAAGTTGAAACAAATGTTTATTGGAAAATACGGGTAAACCTATGGGTGAAAATATGCATTGTGTTTAACTTTAATGAGTGTGAGCGTTGTTTCTGATTCCTGAACTTTAAATTGATTATACCTTTGCGTGTCAAAATGGAATCATCATTTGTGTGAGGGCATTCAAAGGCTTTTGTTGAGCTTGAACTTGCATTTGAAGCAAGTATTGCGAGCTTCAGAATCTTTGGTAATGGTGTGTCACACCTTGAATCTTTGAGTACACAATTGATCCTTGCATAAGTAAATTGAGTCTTGTTGTGTACATTCATAATTGAGTCTTGTGTAGCACTGTTTTTTGACATCCTTGTTGAACTGCTGAACTTGAGTTTTACTTGAGGACAAGCAAAAGTTTAAGTTGGGGTGTTTATAGGTCCACAAAGTGGACTCATTTAGGGCTATATTTTAATAAAAATTGTGTCCTCAAATGCTTATTTTATCGCAATATCTGATGAAAACCCTTAAGTTTCAGGTATTTGAAGTTTGAAGGAAAGCATGGACACTACCTCGCAAAAAGGAACGTAAAGGTTGAAAAGAACAAAGAAATGAAGGCATGAGGATCACCGAGTCCATTTGGCAAATCGCCGAAAGGTCTTACTTTGCCTTTTGAGCCCTGAAGGAAAGGATCAAGTTGGCGGAAAAAGGGAGCAGTTGGCGCATCACTGAGAATTTTAGCGAAGCAGTACCATGTCGCCCAATTACTCAGAGCACGACGATGCTGAAGGCTGGTACAAGACGGCGATGAACTACACCAAAGGGCGAATCGCCGAGTTGATCGGCGATTCCGACTAACGACGCCGATTGATCCTATACAACACAAATCTATGAAAACTATAAATACTAGTTAAAATTGTAGTTTTAAGATTCGAACAATTATTATAACTTTCATATAGAATAGTACTTTTTGATATTTTTGCTCTAAGCTTGAGAAGGTTTTGAAGACTTGAAGAACCAAAGGGTTTCATCTTCAAGATTTGGGTTTGGGTCTCTTGGACTCTTCAGTTTTGACCTGTATCAAGACTTAAATATTCATACCCAGTTGAATGCAAGCTCAATTTGGTATAAATTTCTATCTCTTATACACATGTGGCTAAAAACCCAATTCTTGGGGTGCGATTTAGTGAATATGGGTTAAGATAATTGTTGGGTCTTGCTTGCTGATAGTTTAATCGTAGTTTAATTGTAATTCGTTTAGTAGTTGTGGATGAAATTAATGAATTTGTAGTTGCAAATACAAGTTTATTTATGTGATTTCGGCTAGCTTGAGAGAGAGGTCGTAACATTAAGACTACTAAATTGATGGCCAGTGCGACTGGGTCGATATGAGGTTCAGCTCGAGAGAGTGAACTCTAGTCCCATTTCCACACACTCAGCTCGAGAGAGTGAGTGGATTAAGGCATAGGTTAGTCTTCATGCGGCAAGTGGGTGTCCGAGGGGAACACATTTGAAACAGGGTAAGTTGCTCTAGAGAGAGCTTATCCCCCTTAAAGTCTAGCCTAGTCACAATTACTCTATGAATCTTCTATCGAAAGCATGTACCCAATACTATAGCTTAACCCGTATTCCCATCACATCCCAAGGATCCACTCTCATTACTTAGAAATCCTCGTTTATTTTGTTGTTTTTACTTACTAGTGACAAAAACCCCCATTGTTAATTGACACTCTTGTGTCCCCCTTTAATTTACAATGTTTTTAATCGTTAATGTCTTTAGCTACGACTATTTAGAACTAAGTTTTATTTTTCTATTAATTCTCAAAACCACTCTCTTAGGAACGATCCCAACCCTTGGTTTGGTTACTAAACTATTGTACGATCGTAGACACTTGCATCGGAAGTTGTTTCTTGATTACGGAAACATCACCTATCTCTATTCCTCCTGATATAATGGCTCCGACCGAGTTGAAAGAGTTGAATGAACAACTCAAAGATTTTTTAGACAAAGGCTTTATTCAACCAAGTATCTCTCCTTAGGGTGCTCCGGTATTATTTGTTGAAAAATGGATGGGTCCCTTAAAATGTGTATTGATTATCGCCAACTAAACAAAGTGACCATAAAGAATAGGTATCCCCTTCCAAGGATCGATGACTTGTTTGATCAACTCTAAGGGGTTAACTATTTCTCCAAAATAGATCTTCGTTCAGGTTACCATCAACTAAGGGTAAGAGAGGTCGACATTCCCAAGACGGCCTTTAGGACCCGGTACGGTCACTATGAATATGTGGTGATGTCCTTTGGGTTGACCAATGCCCCAGTGGCATTCATCGACCTAATGACTAGTGTTTTTAGGCACTATCTTGATATATTTCTGATAGTGTTTATAAATGATATTTTGATCTATTCAAAGAGTGAAAATGAGCACATGAACCATTTGAGAATTGTATTGCAGGTCCTCAAAGACCACCAATTTTTTGCAAAGTTTAGTAAGTTTGAGTTTGGGCTAAGGTCCGTAGCCTTCCTTGGTCATATTGTGTCGAGCAAGGGTATTGAGGTAGATCCTAAGAAGACAGATGCGGTCAAAGGTTGGCCTAGACCTCTAACTCCTACTGATATTAAAAGCTTTTTGGGTTTGGCCGGTTACTATAGGAGGTTTGTTTATGTGTTCACCGATCACAAGAGTCTCCAATATGTGTTTAGCCAAAAAGACTTGAATCTCTGACAAAGAAAGTGGTTAAAACTTTTAAAGGATTATGACATAAGTGTGCTTTACCACCCCGAGAAAGCCAATGTAGTTGCGGATGCCCTAAGTCGATTGTCCATGGGTAGTGTGGCCCATGTTGAGGATGAGAAGAGGAGTTAGTTCGTGATGTACATAGGTTGGCCCGGCTAGGTGTCCAACTAGTGGATTCCACCAAGGGTGGTGTCATGGTCCATAGTGATTCCGAATCCTCCTTTGTGGTTGATGTGAAGTCTAAACAAGACCTTTATCCCATGTTAATGGAGTTGAAAGAATCAGTACTCAACAAGTCCGCTGAGGCTTTCTCCCAAGGAGGAGATGGGGTTCTGAGGTACCAATGTCGATTATGTCTTCCGAATGTTGATTGGTTGAGAAAGAAAATTTTAGACGAAGCTCATGATTCACGATATTCTATTCATCTGGGAGCCACCAAGATGTACCGTGACCTACATGAAGTCTATTAGTGGAATGTCATGAAGAAGGATATAGTGGGTTTTGTAGCCAAGTGTCCGAATTGTCAACAAGTTAAGGCCGAACACTTAAGACCGGAAGGATTGTCCCAAGATATAGATATTCCCACTTGGAAGTGGGAGGATGTGAATATGGATTTTATTGTGGGGTTGCCTCGTACTCGAAGTCAACATGATTCTATTTTGGTCATTATTGATAGAATGACAAAGTCCTCCCACTTTATTCCCGTCAAGGTTTCATTTTTTTCGGAAGACTATGCCAAATTGTACATCAAGGAGATAGTGAAGTTGCATGGGATTCCTATATCTATTATATCGGATTGGGGTACTCAATTTACTTCATACTTTTGGAAGGCATTCCAAAAAGGGCTTGGTACTATGGTCAAGCTTAGTACGACCTTTCACCCTCAAACGGATGGTCAAGCGGAACTCACCATTCAAACTTTACAGGATATGTTGAGGGCATTCATAGTAGATTTCCAAGGAAATTAGGACGACCATCTACCATTGGTAGAGTTTGCCTACAACAAAAGTTACCACTACAGTATTGCTATGGCTCCCTTCGAAGCATTGTATGGTAGGAGGTATATATCTCCGGTTGGGTGGTTTGAAGTGGATGAAATTGCTCTAATTGGTCCCGAACTAGTTTACGAGGCCATTGAGAAGGTCCTACTCAAAATAGAGAGGTTGAGGAAGGCCTAAAGTCGGCAGTAGTCTTATGCCGACAATAGAAGAAGGGATCTAGAATTTGAAGTTGGTGATTGGGTCTATTTGAAAATTTCACCCAAGAAGGGTGTGATGAGGTTTGGCAAAAGGGGAAACTTAGTCCCCGGATTGTGGGTCCCTATCAAGTTTTAAAGTGTATTGGGAAAGTTGCCTATGAATTAGACTTGCCAAATGAATTGGCTCTGGTTCACCCGGTATTTCATGTTTCTATGCTTAAGAAGTGCATGAGTGATCCGGGAACCATCATTCCTTTAGAGGATTTGGGAGTTTATGAGTGCCTTTCCTATGAAGAGATTCTAGACCGGCAACTTAAGAGGTTGAGAAACAAAGAAGTAGCTTCCGTAAAGGTTTTGTGGAGGAATCACTTAGTTGAGGTTGCTACATGGGAGGCCAAGGAAGATATGAAGTCCCGCTATCCTAATATTTTTCCTTCTACTCCAATTCAAACTTGAGGTAAGTAGTTTTCTTGAGTTTGGTGTTTTGGAAGTCATATGTGGTATGAGTATTCTTTATGATTTCCTTATGATATGTGTGTTCTTGTGAGAATTCATATTTAACATAAATTGAGTTTTTTCTGAATTATATGTTCCTCATGTTGATTTGCATTGTGGTATGATGATTGCATATTTGACTTCATGAGATGAATTGATGAACATTCTTAGTTATGCTTTTGATGCAATGACATATTGGCTACATATTGTTGTGATTGAGCTTCCTTTTAGTTGGAGAAGATAGTTCCTCCTATGATGATATGAAATGATTAGTTTTGTGCATAATAATTTGTGGATGTAGCTCCTACTTCCTTGTGTTGCATTGTTTATGTATGGAGAATGGAGTTGATGTTTCCTCCTTTGAATTGTGCATTATTTTAATGTTGCATGCCTGATGGGCTACTAGTCTTGAGTCTTTAATTCTGTAAAGTGTCTAAATCGTTATTCTAGGACGAATATTCCCAAGGGGGAGATAATGTAACACTCCGGAAAATTGTAGGTTAAACTAAAGCTAAACGTAAGGTTTAAAAATTATAAGAATGACTCCCCGTAGATTAACAGACCATCTAGACTTGACATAGGGGTTTTAAGAGTCAAAACCTAAGGGGCAGGTGCCAAGCGAAAGGGGCAAGTCAAGACCAAAGGCCAAGGCTGCCACAAACTTGAGCACACTGCCTCAACTTCCACAGCCATCACCACGGCTCGTGGTCATGACCACGGCTCGTGGGAGGCCTCGTGGAGTTGCCTTGGCCAAAGGAGAGAAGCCTCCAACTATCCTAGCCACTGCCTCAAACATCATGGAAGGGTCCACGGCTCGTGGTCTTAACCACGGCTCGTAGAGCCCTTCGTGAAGATCCCTTAGGCATTCGAGCTAGGGGTCCCAAAAGGCACGGCTACTGCATCAAGTACCACGAGAGGGACCACGGCTCATGGACGCCCTCGTGGAAATGCCTTGGGCAAGTGAGTCTTATGCCACATTTGTGGAGCTACTGCCCCAACCTTCACAAGGGGGACCACGGATCGTGGCACTCACCGTGACTCGTGAAGGGGCTCGTGAAGCCTGACGGAGTTCATTAAGTGAGGGTTAATTGAGTCATTTCCTATTTAAGTCCAAAGAAAGTGAGGTCGTTTTGGGTATTTTTAGGGGTACTATATAAGTTGTTTTTTAAGTCAAATTCAACCAATTTTGGTCATTAATTCACAACACCCAAATAATTCCCAAAATCCTGTCCCTCTCAATATTTCTCTCACTAGAAATCCTCCATTGAAGAAGAACAAGAACTTGAAGATTAGGGCTCAAGAACTCAACTTCTCAACTCCAATTCTTGGTGGAAATCTTCAATCACGGTATGGAAGTCTTGATTCATGGAAAGCTTTCTTCCATGAAGCCCTTAAACTCTCAATTTCAAATTGGTAGATTCTTCAAAACCCAAGGTTTTCAATCTAGTCATGTGTTCTTCCTAAAAATGATTTCAATGAGTTAATTGTCTTATATTATGATGGAATTGTTGTTTTATGGTGAATGTTGTGATAACATTCCCCATGAACCCATGAATTTCCCCATGACCCCAATTTCATGAATTGTGGTGAGTTTATTGATGCAAGATGAATACTATGAATTGTGTCTATGGTATTTTAGTTATTGAATCTTGTTTTATCCATGCCTAATGTAGTATTTCTAGGTGTGATTGTAAGACATGATTCATGACCCTTGAAGGGTAAATTATGAAGGTTTGTACATGTTGATGAAAGTTGTGTATGAACTTATGATTCACATAAATAGTGAAGATCCTATGATTATTGTGTAAATTGTGGTATTGTTGAAAGATCATTCTCCCCTTACCCTTACACATGACTATGTTTGAATTGTCTAGGATTATGATAATGTTGTTGTGGTTATTGAAAGGCTATTCCCATGAAACACTATGAACATGATGTGAAAGGTTTACTCACATGTTAATGATGATTCTATGGTTGAAAGTCCATTCTCACCTAATTGAATCTATGACCTATTTTATGAGTTGTATTCAATGAAGGGCAAGATATTCCTTCACACATGTAAATGCAATTTAAGACTAAGTATGTATAATTTGGGAAATAATTCTTAGCATCGAGTGGATATGGAAAAAATGAGGTAGAGGCCCTCCTGTTAATACAATAGGCCGGGCCATCTAAATTATTCTCATGAGATGGAAGCTCCTCCACCAATACAATAGGTTGGGTTTCTAGAAACAGTCTCCCTATACCATAACTATGTGCCCACATAGGTCTTTAGCTAGTGGATTCACCTAAAATCTATACATTTAGTTCTACCTTAGGCAAGTATGACACCTTCTTTCGGTGTGGGGTTACACGACACCGGATTCCATGTAGCTCACATGGTCTATGTCGGTTAACGCTATTTTTCCTAGATGACAAGATAATGAATATGACACAAACTATAATTATGACTTCTTGATGAGATTTAATTACTAGGAGTAGGGATATGAGACTTCACTCTTACATCGCACAAGTAGACTTTGAAAGTGATTATGGGATGGTTTCTTATGCTATGATCAAATATGAATGTAAGCTTGTATGTTGAATGGATTTTTGCTATCAATGACTTTCCTTATGTTCAAGTTAATGTACATGATTATTTCCTTGTCTATGAGTATTGACTATGATGAGGTCTATGTATGATATGTATGATTAGTGTAACACCCCGACTTTTTGAAACGTCTAAAATTA
>NW_006239063.1:744345-792033 GCF_000226075.1 Solanum tuberosum | reverse complement strand
AGGAGCTAGTTGCGTCCCTCGAGTTTGGGGCGTGACAATTAGGGTGGCCTCAATGGAGTACTTAGTGTGGTTGGTATTATGGGTTTCCAATCATACATTGTGCAAGTACAACTTAAGGTTACTAAAAATGATTCTATTATGTTACAATGTTATTACATGATAAATGTGCTTATGACTTCGGTTTTACATTAAAAATGCATGGTGATTCCCAAACTTGGCAAAGGCATACTTTTCAACCAAAATGTTCTTTTTATCATATTTCAAGGATTTTTATGCATGCTTCCATAATTCGTACATATTTGTGCTAACCCCTATTTTTTTCTACATTTTTTTATAAGTGTAGGTTCCGGCTAGGTGATGTGTACTTCATTTATTGACAAAGGCTTGGATTGCTTATCTCCAAAACTTGTGGTGAGTCATCATGGTTCGAGGACAAGATGTCATTCACTTCTAGTTGATTTTCTTATGGAATACTTTTAAGACTTTTGATTGTAAAGGGTTGTGACCCTATTGATATTCTATTGTGGTAGATGGTTAATGAGACAATGTCTAGACTTCGTTTTTGGTTTTATGAAAAAGACTTCGATTGTAAAAATTTAAAATTCTGAATCATTTCTATTTCCTATGTTTATGTATGCTAAGTGCTTGTATGAGACCCCTTCGGGGTCAAGTACTCCGTGTTGCATCTAGGGGCTACCCCTAGGTCATGACATTATGTTGTTGTTGTGTTATTAAACTTATTTTCTCATAAACACATGAAAGAATGATGTGAAAGGTTTTTTCACATAATAAGGGTTCTAAGGTTGAAAGGTCTTCTCACCTAATTGAATGAAAGATTAAGAGCTATCCTAATGAAATATAGCTTGGATTGGTTATTGAATGTTACCTTTCCATGGATGATGACTTAGCTTGGATTGGCAAGATGACGTGCCTTTCCATGGATAATAAGAACAAGTAAGAAATGACTAATTCGTGGGATTTATACCTAGCACCGAGAGGATATTGAGATCGAAGCTCTCCCGTTAGTAGAGGCCGGGTTTCTAGTAGTAATCTCTTTATCCCTTACCTATGTTCCCCCATAGGATGATTATCTAGATAGACATTACCTAGTGGATCCACTTTAGCTCAGATTTATGGTCCTTACCTTGGTAAGTAGGACAACCCTTTTCGATGTGGGAGACACCGGGGGATCATGTTACAGCTCACATGGTCTCTATGTCGGTTAACGCTACTTCCAACATTAATAATGAACTAAGGTTACTTAAAGAAGTATCTCATATGTGTTGAAAGGCTTTAAATGATGTTAGCTTGCATTGACCATGGTTTTATGACTTCTGATTTCTAACCCTTTTATATCATGCTTTAGCTTGGTCAATTGTATGTCATGAAATGTCCTCTTTTTGCATGATTTAAATGTTTTATACATAGCTATGATACTTGGTACATTGTTTTGTACTAATGCATACTCTTGCCTACATTTCCCAAAATGTAAGGTCCGACAGTCAGGTTTCTCAGTTTCATGGCTAGTGGTTGATATCGATGTTCCCGAGCTTTGGTGAGTCCTCATGCTTCAAGGACAAAAATTCATTGTTCTTACTTTCTTTGTTGTATTTTAGTTTTGGTTATGATGTATGGGATAGGCCCAATTTCATTCTATTGTATTAGATAGCTATTGAGACAAAGTTTTTTATACTTCCACTTTTCTTTTATAAAAACTATTGGGCTAGGACTGTTGTCTTACTTCTTTTGTTCTATTTCTTATGGTATGAATGTAAAGTGGCTTGTATGGGGTCCCTTGGGATCCTATTCGCCATATTACATCTAAGAGGTACCCTAGGGCCGTGATAAACTTGGTAATCATAGCACAAGGTTTAGAATGGTCCTAGGATGTCTCATAGGCCAGATCGAGTAGAGTCTTGTTCATGAGTGCGAAGCGCACCACATTTATGAATGAGTGGCTACAAAATGTTTAGGAAACTCCACTTCTTTCATTACTCTAAAAGTCATGAAATAAAGTATAACTATATAAAGTTTCTCTCCTAATCCTTATCTGATTCTCTAGAGGATATGTCTACTCGAGAGCTTATGCTAGAACGAATGTGAGGGAGAATGCGGAACACGAAGCTCCTCCTGAAGCTCTTGAAGTTTTGGTCGATCCTTTGGCGGAGCAAGTGACTAATACAGAGTTTAGGGCTTTTTTTCAAGTGTTGGCTCAAGCAGTGACGACCCAAGCCAATAGGGAGGTTGCGGTTCCTGTGAACCCAAATGTTGTTACGGTGACATTTAGAGTGAGGGACTTCACCAGGATGAATTCTTCATAGTTGCATGGTTCTAAGGTTGAGAAAGATCCTTAAGAGTTCATTGATGAGGTTTATAATGTTTTGCTGATCATGGGAGTGACGTTGGTGGAAAAGGCGTAGTTGGCCGCTTATCAACATAAGGGTGTGGCTCAAATATGGTACAACTAATGGAAGGCAGGGAGACCAGAAGATGTAGGTCCTCTTGATTGGGAAAATTTTAAGGCCACCTTTCTTGATAGGTTCTTTCTCCTTGAGATGAGGGAAGCCAAGGTGCTTGAGTTCATTAACCTTCGTCAAGGAAGTATGAGTGTGAGGGAGTATTCTCTAAAGTTCACATAATTGTCTAAGTATACTCCAAAAATGGTTACCCATTTAAGGGCAAGGATGAGTAAGTTCGTTTCGGGTGTGTCAAAAATGGTGGTTAAAGAGTGTTTAACCTCCATGTTCATTAATGACATGGACATCTCTTGTTTCTTGGTTCATGCACAACTGATCGAAGAAGAGAGACTTAAGGAAAAGTGTAGGGAGGCAAAAAGGGCTAAAACCGGTGATGGTAATTTCTCTCATGCAAGATTCGATGGCATGGTGGTCCAAGATTTTGACAAAGGCTTTCCAAACAAGGTTCGTCCAATGCTCCTCCTAAGCTCAACAAAGATAGGGTGTCTAACACTAAGCCTCAAGGAGGTAATGGTAGTGGATCCTCATTGCCTATGTTTATTTGTGTTAGGTGTTGAAAGAAGCACGAGGGTATGTGCCTAGCCGGCACAGATGGTTGCTTTAGTTGTGGTAAAAGTGGTCACAAAATTAGGGATTGCCCGATGCTTATGGTTAAAGGAAGAGAGGGCAAGCAAGCTCGTCCTAGTGGTTCGGGTCCGAATGCTCCTAAGCTAAAACGATTCTATGTACTTTAGACTCCTGGTAAACAAGAGGGTTCTCCCGATGTGGTTATCGGTATGTTGAATGTTTTACAACCTGATGTTTATACTTTACTTGATCGCGGTGCTACCTTGTCTTTTGTGACGCTATATGTGGCTATGAGGTTTTATTTTCTTCCGAATGTGTTGTTAGATCCTTTTTATGTCTCTACCCATGTTGGTGATTCTATTGTTGCTAAGAGGGTCTATAGAAAGTGTCATGTTTTCTTTTCCCATAGAGTTACTCTTGTTGACTTGGTAGAGTTTGATATGCTAGACTTTAATGTTATACTTGATATGGATTGAATGCATTCATTTATGCTTCTATTGCATATAGAACTCATGTAGTCAAGTTTTAGTTTCCAAATTAGTCTGTCCTAGAGTGGAAAGGGGGAATTCTATGCCTAAAGGTCAGTTTGTCTCTCATCTTAAAGCTAAAACGATGATTTCTAAGGGTTGCATTTACCATCTAGTTAGGCTGAGGGATGTGGATTCAGAAACTCCTACTCTTTAGTGGGTCCCCGTTGTATATGATTTTCCGGAAGTGTTTCTAGATGATTTGCCCAGTATTCCTCCCGAAAGAGAAATAAACTTTGTTATTGACCTTTTCCCAGATATGCAACCTATTTCTATTCCTCCTTACCATATGGCTCCAACAGAACTTAAGGAGTTGAAGGATTTGTTGTATAAGGGTTTCATTCGACCGAGTATCTTTCCATGCGATGCTCCCGTTTGTTTGTTAGAAAGAAATATGGTTCTCTTAGTAGGTGTATTGCCTATCGTTAGTTGAATAAGGTGACAGTTAATAATAAGTATCCTCTTCCAACGATAAATGATTTATTTGACCAACTTCAAGGAGTAAATTATTTCTCTAAGATCGACCTTTAATCAGGTAATCACCAATTGAGGGTAAAAGAGGATAATATTCCGAAGATGTCTTTTCGAACTCGGTATGGTCATTATGAGATTTTGGTAATGTCGTTTGGATTGACCAATGCTCCGACGGCGTTTAAGGATTTGATGAATAGGGTGTTTAGAAAATACCTTGACATATTGTGATTGTGTTCTTTGATGATATATTGATCTATTCGAGAAATGAGAATGAGCATATTGATCATTTGAGGATTCTGTTGCAAATTCTAGAAGACCAACAACTTTTCGCAAAGTATAGCAAATGTAAGTTTTGGCTACGGTCTATTGTTTCAAGTATGGGTATTGTCGTAGATCGTAAAAAGATGGATGCAGTCAAGAGTTGGCATAGACCTCTAGCTGAGTCGGATATTAGAAGTTCCTTGGGTTTAGCCGGTTACTATAGAAGGTTTATTGAGGGATTCTCCTCAATTCTCTGTCCTTTGATGGCTTTGACTCAAAAGAAGGCTAAGTTCAAGAATTCAAGGATAGACTTACTTCCGCCACAGTGTTGACTTTACCTAAAGGGACCGATGGCTTTGTTATTTATTTTGATGCCTCGAGAATAGGGCTAGGGTGTCTACTTATGCAGAATGGGAAGGTTATTGCCTATGCCTCAAGGCAACTTAATATTCATGAGAAGAATTATCCTACTCATGACCTTGAATTAGCGGCGACCACTTTTGACTTAAAGATATGGAGGAATTATTTTTATGGAGTTCATGTAGATGTGTTTACCGATCACAAGAGTTTGCATTTTGTGTTTAATCAGAAATATCTAATCTTTGCCAAAGAAGGTTGCATGAGTTGTTGAAAGATTGTGATATGATTATTCTCTATCACACTGGAAAGGCAAATGTTGTGGCGGCTGCTATTAGTAGGTTATTCATGGGTAGTGTTGCCCATACTGAGGAAGAAAAGAAAGAGTTCGTTCGAGATGTTCATAGATTATCCTGATTAGGTGTTCATTTAGTGGACTCCACTCAGGGTTTTGTTATGGTTCACAACAGTTGAATCGTAGTTTGTGGCGGATGATATACCGTGAGTTTATAGTATTTTTGATGCATTTCACTTGGAGTTTGTGTGAGTCTTGAGCATTTTGTTATTAGATGTGATAGTTTTTGTGTAATATTTGCAGGAAATAGGTTTTGATGTGGTTGATTGAGATAAGAGCTGAAAATTGCAGCAGTGACGGAGCCAACCATAGACCATAGGTCCTTTGACAGGCAGTTGGTGTTGCTGCATAGACGAAGGTTCAAGGAAGTCTGACAAAGTGTGGAACCACGTAGGCCAACAAATCCCCGTATATTGAATGATGGACTATCCTGCACGTCCGTCGTTTGTGTTAAGAAATTTGAAGTTCCAGTAGTTGAACGACGGAGGCAAGTGACGGACCGTAGTACAGTCTATGAACCGTAGGTCCAACCATCGTCTGAAGGCCCTGGAATAATTTCCATGTGTTGATCCACGGAGGGAGACAACGGACCGTAGATTGACCCACGGTCCGTAGGTTATATCGTTGATTGAAACATCGTCTGAATAGTTATTTCCTTATTTTGATTCCTACTTGGTTTAGGAGTTGATTACTATGAATATGGGTTGTAATTTCCATTTTTTGGAGTTAGGCATTATTGTAGACTTTTAATTTTTTGGAATTATTTTGCAAACTCTTAGCAATTTAATTTCGAAAAGTTGGTTTATGCAGTTGCACTTTGAATTTCAATTCAAGATTTTGGCTTTCATCTACTCTAATTGTAAGTTCATGATTTCTTTTAACCTAATTAGGAATTGTGAACTCTCAAGCATGAGTAGATAAATACACAACTAGCGTTGTGGGAACTTTGGGAAATGAACAACGTATGAATAATAACTATGTAATTCTTGAATAGTGTTTATGCATGTAGTGTTAATATTTTCCTTTAGAAGTCTTTCTAGTGATGTACAATGTTATAACTAGCCTCCTTCCTATGTGCCTTACAAAGGGGGTAATATATGAGAAAAATATTAAAAACAGAGATTTAGTTAAAGATTTGTTGCTATCTAATAGTCTGACTTTAATCAATTGAGGAAAGGGTGAATACCCTAAGTTAATTTACATGATGACTAATCTGGGATAAAGGTAAGGGTTAGTAAAGCACACACCCGTAGATTTACCAAGTCGCGAGTCAAGGTTCCTACGATTATTGCCAATCACTTAGGAATATATAACTTATCAGCCTTGCATGTCAAACTCTAGGATAGGATTACTATTATTAGGATTATTTCATTAAGAGCTTGTGGCTAACACATATGTTCTAGTTTCCATCTTATATTGATATCTCAAACTGTGAATCTTGCTACTTGTTACTTGTTGATTCAAATCAACAATCTGTTAATTTAGTTACAAAAACCCCCTATTTACTTTTCTCGGAAATAGTTTGATATTTGTAAGTTAAGATTAAGTCTAAACCATATTCCTTGTGGGATCGACCCCAACCTACAAGTTGAGTTCTTTACTTGATAACGATCGCTTATACTTGTTTAGGTAGGTGTAATTTGATCGTATCAAATTTTTGCGCCGCTGCCGGGGAATTCATCTTTTAGATTAAGTTTAACTACATAATTGAATTAAAAGTCAAGTATTTCTTGATTATATGTTTTTTTTTTGTTTTCTACAAGTCTTATCTCTTGTGTATTCCACGTATACAGAGTGGAGGCGAACCTTTGACCCCATACGATCCTAAACTAAGAAAAACTTTGAGAAAAATGGCAAACCTAGGGGTACCAAATAATCCAATCAGAAAAGGTCAGGAAGATGGAGTTGAATTGAAACCTGGTGGAGTTGTTAATATGCCCGCACAGGTACATGGTTGTCACCTGATCGAAAATGCAGAAAGGGTGCAGAATCTGCCAACACCGAGGTTTCGTGATAACAACAAGGTTGACCACTATACTGTTGAATCAGAAGGGTTTATTATTCTCCCTCCTCTACATCCAGTGCATACATTTGTGGTGACCAATAGTCTTATGCGATGCTTACAACAAGAGAATTGTTTTCTAGGTTAGCTTTGGAAGATCCGTATTCTCACATGGCTAAATTGAAAAGTGTCTGTAAGAGTTTTGTGGGACGATCGGAATTGGATATATATGTCATAAAGTTGAGAGTATTCCCTCTGTCGTTGACTTGTGATGTGGCTGTGTAGTTTTCTAAGTTTCCATACAATTCAATCTATACATGGGACCAATTGCATAAAGTGTTCATGGCAAGATATTTTTCAGTGTCTAAGAAGTTAAACCCCAAGGACAAACTGAATAATTTCTCAGCACTACCTGGAGAGTCACTAAGAAGTTCTTGGGATAGGTTCACTAGGTTCATGAATAATGTTCCGAATCACCGCATAAATGATGATTCACTGAAGGAGTAATTCTACATAGGACATGATGACAATGGAAAGGTTGTGATAGATATTATTGCTGGAGGATCATATGGTTAGTGCACGTTTGAGGAGATCGCGAAAAACTTGAGAGGATTTCCCAAAACAATAATGCATCGAGCACTAGAAAGGCAAATACTTGTAGGAGCACGTTTGTTGTCCAAACTGCTCCAAGTCAATCAAATGATGACATTTGTGAAGAGATGGCTCAAATTAGGACAAAAGTTTTCTTGGTCTTAAAGCATGTTAGTGGAAGTGTGGAAAAAGTGAATGCGGTAAATTATCTAACTAGAACTCCACCATCACCAGTGTAACACCCCGTATCCTAGATAGACCAAAATGCAAATTTTCAGAAGTTGCAGGTGCAACCCACGGTTTCCATCCACGGACCGTAGGTCAGACTACGGCCCGTGCGGGTGGTCCGTGGTTCACCACTGTAACCCCTCCCCAAACCCAGCTCAGAAAATAGGATAATTCTCAACCCATAGACAGAACCACGGTTCGTAGGTCAGACCACGGTCTGTGGTCTATGTCCGTGGATCGAGGCCCCCTTTACCCAGCCTCTGATACAAACGACGGCCGACCAGCACGGACTGTCATTCGATCCACAGTCTATAGGTCCCGTCCGTCGATCACTCTGACAGAAGTTAAGTCAGGGGTCTTTTTGTTTTTTCCTATTTCGTTGGACCCCTAAGCTACGTCGTTTAGACCCTAAATTATGAGGTTTTAGTCAGTTTAAGCCTAGAAATATAACTAGAGCTTACCTAAGTCAAATCATTAATCAAAACTTAGAAAATTAGAACGTTAAGAGGCGAAAAAGTCAAGAACCCTAGTTCAAGAACGCAACAAGTTTTCTTCAGTTCCAGCCCAGAAATCAAAGGATTTCTCCGTGAAATTCGTCACCAGGTATGTGGGATTTCACTAGTGAATTCCTTTCATCCACCACTACTAAAAAACGAAAGGATTTGTCCGTGAAATTTGTCACCAAGTATGTGGGATTTCACTAGTGTGTTCCTTTCACCCATTATGTCCCTAGTTTTCAGTCAGTTTCTCGATTCTCTTATTATGACTAGACCTAGGGTTTCTTGAATGTTAGAATTATTGGATTCTTAGCTGTTAGAATCATCCAAATCAGATTAGTACGTTAATATTCAGTTTATTGCATGAATTTCAGAATCCTAGCTATGTAATTTTTTAGTTCTTAAATTATACATGCTATGACAGATATTTCAGTATTCAGTTATACATGCCTCAATTTATGAATGCATCATTATCAGATTAATTGTTGCATTCTCAGTTTGCATGTTCAGTTCGAGCTATCCAGTAACATACAGAAATTCAGTCATAACGTGTTAATTACTTAATCCATTGGGAGTAGCATTATACCGAATTGGACTAGGTTTCAGCGTACCCAAATTGTCCCAGAACTACTAGCCACGTAGGTTGTAAGTCCCCTCTATGGACGTCATTTCAGTGATCATGCCAGCATGCCTCTATACCTCTGGCAGGGTATATTGGGTCCTCTCGATGAGGCGTATACATCAGACTCCACATTTAGCTCATGTGACTTTATTATCGCTTATTAGTAGCTCCCACAATTCAGTCAGATTCTATTGCATTGACCTCATTTACAGTTCAATCAGTATTCAGGCTCAGCATGTTATAAATTTGGTTATTGCATCCAGTTCGTTCAGTATTCAGCATCTATATCATGTTCAGATTATTTCATTGCTTTACCATTTCATTCAGTTATATGTTATTTCAACTTTACTCTATCCTACATGCTCAGTACCTTTCAAGTACTCACGCATACGTGCGCCGGCCTGTGCTGGTGGTCCGTGGTTCACCACTACAACTTCTCAAAATCTGCATTTTGGTCTATCTAAGATACGGGGTGTTACAACCAGTTGAGGAATATTACTATAAAAAGGATGTGAATTTGGTGAATGATCAGATAGGGGGTTTCCCAACCAACGCCCAAGGTTCCAATTCGGATAATTGGAGCCAAGGTCGGAACTATGGAAACAACAACTGTGAGGAAAATTATGTCTGATATGGGAACTACAATCGTGATAAAAATTAGCACTAGAAAAACCATGGCAACAAAAATGATAAGGTTGGTCCCTACGTTCCACTTGGTAATAGAGAGGCCAGTACTAGTATGACTCGCATTGACAATATGATGAAGAAAATGCTGAAGAGGTTTGGTGCTACATATGAGAATGTGAAAGACATGCGTTAAGATTTATCTGGGATTGGTCGGAAAGTGGATGCCCAAATACTCTCAATAAAGCAACTCGAGCAGCAGTTTAGTTAGTTGTCCACTATTGTAAACCCACGTCAGCCTAGCACACTTCCTAGCAACACCATGCAGAATCTGAAAAATAATGGGCATTGTATGACAGTCACTACTCGCAGAGGAAAGTAGACCATTGATTCCCCCATGATGTCTGAGGTTAATAGAGTGATAGAAAAGATTAGGATGAGATTGAGGCTACTAAAGATCGTAAAGTTGATACATAAAAGGAAGTTGAGGTTACCCAAAAAGTTATTACCATCGTTAGACCTCTACCTCCCTTCCAAAAAATGTTGTTGAAAAAGACTGAAAAAGGAAACTACTGCAAGTTTATAGCAATGTTGAAACAAATTTCCATCAATGTCTCATTGATAAAAGCTTTTTAGGAAATGCCTGGTTATTCAAAAATCATGAAGGACTTGGTGACCAAAAAGAGGGTTGTCAGTTTTGAGGATGAAGAAAGGTTACAACATTGTAGTGCTATTACTTCTAGGTCACTTGTGCAGAAGAAAGAGAACCCTGGAGCTTTCACTATTCCTTGTACCATAGGTATGTTGCATTTTGCAAAGGCCTTGTGTTATTTGGGTTCCAGTATTAATTTGATGCCATTGTCGATTTATAAAAAGTTAGGTTTATTAAATGGCTAGATGCTAGAGTCATATATCCCATTACTCATAGTAGTTAGGTCTTCCCTGTTCAGTGTGTACCAAAGAAGGGAGAAATCATTGTGGTGCCTAATGCTAAAAATGAACATGTTCCAATGAGGCCCGTGACTTGTTGGATAGTGTGTAAGGACTATCGCAAGCTAAATTCATAGACTGAAAAAGACCATTTCCCAATGTCATTCATGGACCAGATGGTCGATTGTCTTGCTGGTAAGGGTTGGTATTGTTTTCTAGATGGATATTCTGGCTACAATCAAATCCCCATTGCTATGGAAGACCAAGATAAAACCACCTTCACTTGCCCTTATGGGACTTTCACCTTCAAAAGGATGCCATTTGGTTATGTAATGCTCTAGCGACCTTCCAGCATTGTATGATGTTGATATTTTTCAGATATGGTGGAGTACACGATAGAGGTATTTATGAATGATTTCTTTGTGGTAGGTGACTCGTATGATGACTATTTGACATATTTGGTTGAGGTACTAAAACGGTGTGAAGAGTGCAACCTTGTGCTCAATTAGGAAAAGTGCCACTTTATGGTGAAAGATGGGATAGTTTTTGGTAATCAGATTTACAAAATAGTATTGAGGTTCATAGAGCTATAGTTGAGGTAATAGAATGTCTTCCACCACCCATCTCTATAAAAGGTGTTAGAAGTTTCCTTGGGCATCCATGTTTCTTTCGGAGGTTCATAAAATATTTCTCCAAAATTGCACACCCGTTGTGCAAGATGCTGGAGAAAGAGTGTAAGTTTGATTTTGATGATGCTTGTCTGAGAATTTGAGGAAATGAAAAGAAACTAGTGTCAGCACCTATCATTATTTCACCGGATTGGGGGCAACCGTTTGATGTAATGTGTGATTCTAGTTTAGTAGCGCTTTGTGTAGTATTAGGACAGAGGCGAGAGAAGATTCTTCATCTGATTTACTATGCCAGCAAAGCTCTGAATGTGGGTCAAAAGAACTATACTGTGAGTTAATACAAAATCCTTGTTGTGGTTTTCACATTCGAGAAATTTAGATCCTACTGTCATGGTACTAAGGTCATAGTGCATTCTGACCATTCTGCATTGAGGTATCTTATGGGTAAAAAGGATGCAAAACCAAGGTTGATTAGATGGGTACTTTTGTTGCAAAAGTTCGATCTTGAGGTTAAGATTAGAAAGGGAACATAAAATCAACTTTCCCTGATGAACATGTATTGGCTTCTTCTTATGATATTATCCCCTGGTTCTCAGACTTTGCTAACTACTTGGCAAATGATTTGGTTTCGTCGGATTTGTCATTTCACTAAAAGAAATATTTAATGTCTGATGTGAAGAAATTCTTTTGTTGAGCATTATTTGTTTTGTATTTGTTCTGATAGGATTATTCATCATTGTGTGCCTGAGGTTGAGATGATGAGTATAGTTGAGGCCTGTCATTTGTCCCCTGTTGGTGTGCACCATAGTGGTATTCAGATTTCTCATAGGATTTCGCAATGTGGTTTTTACTAGCCTATGATCCACCAAGATGCTCATGATTTCGTCAAGTGTTGTGATCGTTGCCAATGAGAAAGAGGAATTTCAAAGAAGCAAGGACTACCTATGAACCCGATATTGGTGATTGTGTTGTTCGATGTTTGTAGTCCTGACTTCATGGGTTCGTTCGTGAGTTCGCATGGGGTGAAGTATATTCCTGTTGCAGTTGACTATGTATCAAAATGGGTGGAAACAATTGCGCTTTCAAAGAATGAGGGAAAGACTGTCACCGTATTCCTAAAAAAGAGTATCTTCTCCAGATTTGGTACACCTAGAGCAATTATCAGCGATGGAGGTTCTAACTTTTCTAATAAGTTGTTCTAGGCATTTCTAGAGAAATATGGTGTTCGTTACAATGCAGCCACTCCTTATCATCCGCAGTCTAGTGGGCAACTTGAGGTGTCAAATAGAGAGATAAAAAATCCTTGCAAAGACTGTGAACACCAACATAAGTGATTGGTCAAAAAACCATGATGATGCTCTATGGGCCTATCGCACCGCTTTCAAGACTCACATAGGTATGTCCCCCTACCAACTTGTATATGGGAAGTCATGTCATTTGCGTGTAGAGCTAGAACACAAAGAAATGTGGGTACTCAAGAAGTTAAATTTTGATTGGGGCGCCGCTTCAAGTCAAAGATTGAATGTGATGAATCAACTCGACGAGTTTCACCTAAAAGCATATGTGATTTCAGCCTTTTACAAGGAGAAGATGAAAAAGTACCATGATCAAAAGATTGAAAAGCGAAAATTTCCTCCCGGTGATCTATTATTTTTTAACTCAAGGTTGCCCTTGCTTCCTAGCAAACTCACGTCCAATTTGACCAGGCCTTTCAGAGTAACACAAGTATTTCCCCATGGAGCGGTTGAACTTGAGAATACGACGTTCAAGGTAAACAGGAAGAGAATATAAATCTACTTAGGAAAACATGAGAGTCTCAATGAAGAAGTAATAGATGAATGGGATTTTGGTGAAGTCTGAGTAACTAAGGTGTCTTCGTCATGCCGCGACGGTAAATCAAGCGTTACTTGGGAGGCAACCCAAGATGTAAACTCTAGCAAACTATAAGAGTTTTTCTTTTCGATATAGGGAGTTTTCTTAAAATTGTAGCTTTCTAGATATTTGTTTATTAATTTTTAGTTTTAGTGTTTGCTAGATATAGATAGAATAGTGTCCGTGTCTAAAAAGTGTCCAGAAAATGTAAAAAGGAAGTCCTAAGATATGCTAAGTGTGCAGGGACGTACATGAAAAATCATTTGAAAATAAGTTGATGAAGTGGTCTACTGATCACATCGACGGTCCGTCCGTCCAACCATGGACCGTGGATGTCATCTGTAGATCCCTGGTATATGTCTAAATCTTCTTAAGTTTTGGACTCAACCACGGTCCTCATCGACGGACCGTAGGTCGACCCTCAGACTGTTGACAGGGTCTCGTGTGTCCAAGTTATGCTTACAGTCGACCCGACCTTGACCCCATTTAAATAAAACTCTTCGTTTTAAATTCATTTCCCACTTCCCTCTTTTCCCCCAAACCGTTCCTAATCGTTACTACACCCAAAAATACCCCTCAAACTCCCCAATTAAACCCATAAAATCCTCCACTACCATTTCCTCCATTTCTCTCCCAAATCTCAATTTCCTTTCAAATTCTCCCCCATAACTACCAGATAAAAATCAAGGTCCAGGTTCGGTGTCAAGGTTGGTCTAAGGAGCACTTGTACTAAGATCACACACTCACCAAATTTGATTACTTGAAATGTAACCGATTTCACCCTAACTTTGAATTCCATGTTCATTGTTTAAATCATGAAGTCACAAAGTTGAAGTTGACCTTGGGTTGTTAGTTACTCGGTTAAATGTTGTTTAGATACTACCCTTGGAATTATGGTGCGTGAGTGTTTAGTTAATTGTAATCGACTAATTAGGTTTGATAGGTCTAGTTGAATGTTTGGACTTAGGGTTTTCGTTGTTTCTGTGTTGATTGGTAATAGTTGCATAATTGAAACCCTATGGATGATGAATTACCAAATAATATTGTTGATATGCATGGATAGACTTAGATTAAGTGATTGATTGTTGAAGATAATGTGCTGGATGAAATTTGGAAATACATGCCTGCTACAGTTCTGGTATATGGCCACCACTAACGAACCGTAGGTTGTGGTCCGTCACTAACTTGCTCACAATAATTTGCTATGTGGGGAACCACAGTGTGGACTACAGTCTGCCGTTCCATCGACGAACTGTTCTTCACATCCGTGGTTACAACATTAGAGACCCAAAAATGGGTATTGTGACCTACGGAGGGTACCCACGGGCCGTCACTCCATCGACGGACCGTAGGTACCCACCGTTGGCCACAGAACCAGCTAATGCCTAGATTTTTTTCTTATTTTTTGCATAAGTCCTAATCTTGTTCTAAAAAAATTTCTTTGGCATTGTTGTATTTTTTAGGAACCAAGTAGTCTTCCACAAGTACCATGGCACCGAAACAAGCTCTCGTCTACACAAGGAGGGGAAAGTGAAAGTCCGTCACCCCGTCCAGCCTCATGATTATGAACTCCAGTGAGGACTAGTACGTCCTTTAGACCACTAGAGACTCATCGACTACCCCCCGGACTACGAGGAATAGGGCCAGGCATGTACTTACTACTAGTGAAGAGGTTGAGTTCACTTCCCCGAAGTCTTAGAAGGGGACCACACCAGAAGGAGAGTTGCAGTCCGGCTCCGAGTCGCAGTCCAACTCCAATTCCAGCGGCACTACCGCTTCTTCTTCTGAGGTCGATAGCACAAGGGATGCCCAGGACCCCTCAGAGTTATGCTGGTTCCCATCGCCACAGAGCTAAACAGGTGGTGCGTTGCCGGTCAGTATCAAATATATGATAACGGGAACCTACTAAATGAACAACGGAATATGGTTAGGACCATTATTAAGGACCGACGGGTACTTACATGTAGCCTCTACACTGTGCCCATTATTGAGGAGTTGTTAAAGAGGCACAAATGTGAGTGGATGGAACAGAGTGCAGGTAACTTTAGCTAGGAGATGAACCATGTGTTTTATGCCTCCTAGAATGCCACAATCCACAATGCTATGCCGAAAAAGGCTAAGTCGCTGGGCTAGCCTCCACTTCAGGCCACACTAGTGCAGAACTTGTCAATTGATATCTCCAGGGCTAGCATTCAAATTTTTATTTACGGCCCAGCCCACACTCTACCGATTAATATAGTAGAGAACGACTACAAGATGGGTATCATTCATAGGGGGGCTTTTCAGAGGGATGTCGAGCAGAGAGATACATTGCTGAGGTGGATGACTGATTAATGTATCAACTACACCTCATCCGATACTAGCTGTAGAGTATAGTTAAGTAGTATAAACCCAACAAGACAGTTGGGGTCGATCCCACAGGGAATAGTTTTATTTTGAATTCAAGTATGAAGTTAAATTAGTGATTTTCATAGTTGAAGGAATAGAGATTATCGGAAACAATTAATAAAATTAGAAGGGTGATATCAATGTCATGGTAAGGGGTTTTAGATCAAAAAGCAACCTCAACAATTAATTAGGAATAATCAAATAGGAGAAAGATACTTGGGGGATTGACCAACCAATTGCTAAACTCAACTCAATGGGTCTTAATTGATAACCAAAAGTACTAACTCTTCGTGGGTAAGATGAACTTTAGATGAGGTACTTTTCTCTCGAACAACTACCTCGTTTCAATTGAGTTCTCTAGAACCTCAAAGTGCTAAACAAGAAGACGAGTCCACAACCTCACTACATCCACTCTCTCGAGCTGAATACATAGAATGAATCTTGGGATTCACCCCCTCGAGCTGAACCCACCATGACCAAATAACTACGAGTGCCAATTTATCACCTTAGTTTTACACTTCTTTCTCAAGAACACTAAATCAAACTGAAATAACATACAACAGATCATTTAAACCACAACAATAAGTCAGACCCACTTCAAATTAGCACTAAATTTATAATGACTAACACCCATCAAGCAAAATTCAGCAATTACTCATACTATCAAACCCCCCAGATTAGGGTTTTAGCTAATTATCATAAAAGAAGAAAATTCAGTACCTAATACATGCTCCATAGCAGGTTATTAATTTTCGAACTTCTAAGATGAATAAAATATTTTCTATTACAACACCCAATAGAAATATCTTACCAAAATTACTTAAAATTAACAAGAATAGTGTTTTTGTTCTCTCTATTTCATTCCACAATGACTATATGACTTCTCTCTCTTCCAAAAATCAATTGATACTGATCAAAGATGTGGGTTTTTTAGGGTTGATCGGCGAGGAAAGTTGGGCTTCTATGACCAGTCAGTGACTCGCCGATCGTCCTTGTCCATCACCTTTTTTCTCACATTTTGATCCATCATGCACTGTAAATTTAGGGAGTCTACATTGGAATCATAAATCACTTCTACGATCTGCCCTTTAGTCCCTTGGCTCACCAATTCAATTTCATCTTTTTCTCGTTCAGTGCGTTCGGCGGTACAATGTTGCTTCGCTGATCGGTTTGGCGATTCATCGATATAGAGTACAGTTCACCCAAATTTCTCTCGTTACAGGCACATCGTACTGTAAAATAAGGCGGGCTAGGGGAAACTCAACATTTCGCCGAGTGCTCTTGGAGATCATCAGGTTTTCCCTTATTCCCTTCTTTAGCTTGTTTTGTTCCTTTTTGCCTGTTAGTGTCCTTGCTTTTCTCCTCAATCCACATACCTAAAAGTCAAGGTTTACACATCAGTTTATAGCACAAATTAAACATTTTAGAACACTAAATTTATCAAAACAAAGCCCTAAATGAGTCCAAATCTCGAACTCATCAACACCCCAACTTAATATTTTGCTTGTCCTCAAGTAAAAATCAAGATTAGCAGTTCAAAAAGGACGTCTCAAACAGTGCTGCATAAAACTCAACATGAATGTGCACAACAAGTTTCAACTATCTCATACAATGATCAAATGTGCACTCAAAGATTCAAATTATGACTCGTCGTTAACAAAGATGCTCAAGTTCACGATACTTGCTTCAAATGCAAGTTCAAGCTCAACAAGGGTACTCAAATGCCCTTAAAACAAGGATGATTCTATATTCACACAAAATTCTTCAATAATTTAGAGTTTCGGAATAACATACGTCTCTCAAATTCACAAAGATGAACACATGCATGACTTTACCCATAGGTTTGCCATTATTTTCCAATCAACATTCGTTTCAACTCACTCAAGATCACAAAGGTCTTTTCACGGCTTGTAATGGGGCTGAGTGTCAAGGTATGGTCATTTAGGCTTAGTGGCTTCTACCTTCATGAAATGTGGTCCGAGCAACACTTTCCTTCTTTCCTCTAACATTTTAATCATTCTCATAATCCACCCCATTATTCAACTTCAGATGAACTACTGGATACCCCATTTCTTTTGCAACTTTCACTTCTATATTTCACAACTTTTTCATTTTTTGTTGTTTTTTTTCTTCTTTTCCTTTTTTTTACATGGAGAGGTTCCATCTTATTCAAAATCATTACTCAAAGGGGGATTTTTTACGCTTCTTGACTTTTCTTCTCTTTTCACCACACCCCCAACTTAGGCTTTTGGCCTAAGTTGTCTATTCAAACAAACAACACTTTATGAAGGTTATGGGTGAATGGATAAAGAGGGGTCACAAATGTTCAAGTTTTCTTCCAATAAAAGGGTAAGGCTCAAGAGGGTTCAAGCAAAGATCACACATTTCACAAGGTTGGCCACAAAAAAGGTATATTGTCAAATTGTTTTCACTCTTCGAAATTTTTGCCTAAGATCATTTCAAGTCCTTGCATCACTCAATCAACCGGACCAATGGGGCAATTTCTAGGTGTCATCACACACAATGTTCGAAGAAATCTCATCACACAAGGAATGGATACACATAGCAAACAAGACTCCACACTTTCTAGCTATTGTGCACTGTTCATTAAAAGAGACTCATTTGACAACCAGCTAGTCACAACGAGATGCTAAAAGTTCACATATTGTCAATGTAACTTCATTTCCCTCATCATAACCGCACACTTATTTTGATCAAATAAGAGCAATATTCGGGTCATCGATAACGATCACACTCTAATACTCAAAAAAATTTGATAGTACAATAGACATAACAACAGATTCCTACCACCTCCACCAAAAGAATCCAACATTGTCCTTAATGTTATGAGAGAACAAATATCAACAAAAATAAAAACAAAATACTGACACTCAAAAAAATAGAGTAGGGTGAAAAAGAATCTTCACTAGGCGTCCATTTAGCGTAGACTGGTAGCCATCGCCGAATCTCTCGGCGAACCACCAAGTTGCATGAATCTCGCCAAATTATCCAGCATGTAACCACTCAATTTTGGGGTATAACGGCGGACAATGACAAGTCTGTTGACTAGTATCGGTGCATCGCCTAACGTATGTGAAACCTCGCTAAAAGATCCAATACTCCAGCCTATCAAGGTTGGTGCAAAAGGGTGGAGAAAGTCGGGCTTCGCCGACTAGTCAACGACTCATCCAGTTTTGTATGTACTGCGCATAATATTCCAGCCAGCCCACTGTCGATGCCAGAAAGGAGATCTACTTCAAGATCGCCGAACCTACTCGACGGATCGTAGAAAGTGTCTTGGCCTCGTATAATCACCCACACCTGCACATTCAGTACACATTATTGAAAGCCACTAATACTTCGGTTGCATCCCAAGAAGCGCCTTATTTAACGTTGTGGCACGATGTGGAAATTCTTTCAAGCATCTTCCAAGTACACCACTTCAATCACTAAAATTTCATGGCATTCTCATAAATACAACTTCAAGCGTTGCCCATTCACCTTGAAGGTAGGATCCTATTTACTTTTGACTTCAATGGCTCCATTCATGAACACTCATTTTTCTCTAAATGGGCCTTACCATTTTGATTTGAGCTTTCACGGAAAGAGTGTCAGTCGAGAATGGTATAGCAACACCCAATCTCGAACTCGGAACTCCATCATAAGGATTTTAGAATCGTGCCACTTCTTCATCTTTTCCTTGGAGAGGGCTGAATTTTCATAACCACTAAACTGGAATTCATCCAATTCATTTAGTTTATCCACTCTTCCTTTTGAACACTTGACCCAGTCCAGATTTAAAGCCTTTTATGCCCCAAATGCTTTGTGTTCCAGTTCAACCGGTAAATGACAAGATTTCCCAAAAAACTAGATGATATGGAGACATATCAATTAGTGTCTTGTAGGTAGTGCGATATTCCAAAAGAGCATCATCTTGATTTTGAGACCAATCAGTTCTATTTGCATTCACAGTATTATCCACGATACTCTTGATCTCTTGATTTGAAACCTCTACTTGGCCACTCGTTTAAGGATGATATGGCGTAGCCATTTTATGTCACACCACGTATTTGTTCAATGCAGATGGAAAACGGCTGTAGCAAAAATGTGAAACACCATCACTAAAAATAGATCGAGGGGTGCCAAACCTAGTAAAGATGTAGCACCTTAAAAACTGAACGATACTTTTCCCTTCATTATTTAGTAGTGCCACAACTTCCACCCATTTAGAAACATAATCTACAGCCACCAAAATATACTTATTACCAAACAAACTAAACAAATGGACCTATGAAATCTATTCCCTAAACATCAAATAACTCAACTTCCAGAATAGGCTTGAGAGGCAGCTCATGCCTTCTGGACACCCCACCTTGTTTTTGACATTGTATACATTTATTAACAAATTCTTGAGCATCTTTGTAGAGGGATGGCCAGTAGTAACCACTTTGAAAAAATTTAGCGGCTGTACACACCTTACTATGATGACCACCAACCGGTGAAGCATGCCAACCAAAGAGAATTTCAGTGAATTCCTCTTCAGGTACACATCGCCTAATAATATGGTCTACACATTCTTTGAATAAGTACGGCTAATCCCAAAAGTATTTCTTGACATCGAACAAGAACCGTTTTTGTTGATAGAAGTTTAATTCCTCCGGCATCAATCCACACACTACATGGTTAGCAAAATAAGCATACCAAGGAGTTTGTACCTCTAATTAATCACTCTCTTTAGCTTCATGATTTTCACAACCTCTTCTATCTTTGACTTCAAAGTCAAACTCTTGCACCAATAGCACCCACCTTGTCAATCTTGGCTTGTCATCTTTCTTTGCCATCAAGTAACGTAGAGATGCGTGATCAGTGTGAACAACCACTTTGGTTCCTAGCAAGTATGACCGAAATTTCCCAAATGCATATACCACTGCCGGTAATTCTTGCTCCGTAACCGTGTAGTTACGCTGAGCACCATTTAGTATTTTTCTTGCATAGTAAATGGGATGGAATAGCTTGTTCCGATTTTCCCCCAACACGATACCTAATGCCGTACCACTTGCATCACGCATCAGTTCGATAGGTGCCGACCAATCAGGACTAATGATAATCGAGGTAGAGATCAATTTCTCTTTCAGGCATTTAAAGGCTACCATACATGCATCATCAAAATTGAATTTCACCTCCTTCTCCAAAAGTTTGCACAAGGGGTGTGCAATTATTGGAAAGTGTTTGATGAACATCCAGTAAAAACCTGCATACCCCAAGAAACTACGAATCGTTTTTACTGAGATTGGTGCTGGTAGCTTCTCAATTACCTCGATCTTTGGCTTATCAACTTCCCATCCTCTTTGTGACAATTGGTGACCAAGAACTATACCTTCCCTAACAATGAAGTGACATTTCTCCAAATATAGGACCAAATTTATCTCCACACATCGTTGAAGGACCTGGCCCAAGTGTGCCAAGCATGCTTCAAAAGTATCACCCAAAACTGAGAAGTCATCCATAAAGACTTCCAACGAATCTTCTACCATATGAGCGGAAATAGACAACATGCAACGTTAAAACATTGTTGGTGGATTACACAACCTGAATGGCATCCTTTTGAAAGAAAAATTTCCATATGGGCAAGTGAAAGTGGTTTTATCTTGCTCCTCCATAGCAATAGAGATTTGATTATATCCTGAAGACCCATCCAAAAAGCAATACCATTCTCTCTCTGAAAGTCGATCGAGCATTTGATCCATAAAAGGCATGGGAAAGTGATCTTTTTCAGTCCAAGAATTTAACTTCCGGTAGTCCATGCATACTCGCCATTCGGTTACCGGTCTCATAGAAACAAGCTCCCTCTTTTCATTTGGGACTATTGTGATGCCTCCATTTTTTGGTACACATTGTACCGGACTCACCCACTTGCTATCTGCAAAAAGGTAAATCACACCTACATCAAACCACCTAATTATCTCCTTTTTCACCACCTGTTGCATCGGTAGGTTCAATCTCCTTTGATGTTGACACTCTGTTTACATTCACTATCAAGTTGAATTTTGTGATTGCAAATGCCGGGTGGAATTCCCACAATGTCAGCTATAGTACATCTAATAGCTTTGATGTATCTTCTCAACACTTCAAGAAGCACCTTTGTTTGCCACTCAAGCAAGTCAGCAGCAATGATCAGGGGTAAGGTGTTATTTTCCCCCAAGTAGCTTGGGTAGAAACTCTCATCAACTCTGTGAAAGTTCCAACCTTCATTCTCCCCCAGCTTTAAGTAGCCTGAAAAAGAACCCTCTTCAGCTCTGAATACTCCCCTTGTTTCTTTGGGTTTGTCCACTTTTTCTAACACTTGTTTTTGTAGCAGCTACATTTGGGATAACATATTGTTGATGTTCTCATCCCTTTATCTTTCTTTATCAAGCAATTCTTAAGTCATCCTGAAGCAAAAAGAAAAAACATGATCTTCTTGAGTGTACCATGGTTGATTTATTTTCTTCATGTCATCAAGAAGAAATGAAGCTACCTCAAATGATTGCAACATTATTCCACTTTGAACCAATTGATCAGCTACTCCTTTGTTTACCGAGTCAAGACTATGATAGAAGTATTGTAGAGTCACATTGTTGGGAAGTCTGTGCGTCGAGCATTGAAGTAGTAGCTTCTTAAACCACACCCACATTTCGTTCATTGGTTCACCTTCAAATCGCTTAAAACCTTGAATGTTGTCTCTGAGTTACGTCATCCTCGATGGGGGAAAAAATCTTGCATTAAACGCCGTGTTAAGTTTATCCCAAGATGTGATGGAATTTATTGGTAACTCAGCTAGCCATATGCTAGCTTCACCCGTCAAAGATAATGGGAACAACCTGAGCCGAACTGATTCTTGTGATAGGTTCTTCAATGAGAACGGATCACAAACATCCATAAAATTTCACTCATGCTCATGCGGGTTTTTGTGAGCCAACCCTCCGTAAAGTCATTTCATTTGGAGGAGATGGAGAGTTGTGCTAGTAACATATAATATAGCATTCCCTCCAGTTGACGGTTGACAGATTGCACCAATTCCACCCAATTGGATTGGGTTATTAACACTATTAAGATCGTCAACATCGTGTTAGTGGCCCACTTGGCTATCGTTGATCCCTGCCTCATTCATTTCCTCTTGTATTCAATACAGCCAACACTAACAGAAAACAAATTAAATTGATTCAACTAAATCCAACAAAATCACAAATTAAACTTCGATAAGACAATTCCAAATAACACCACTCCCTGGCAACGACGCCATTTTGATTAACGTATCTACTACACCTCATCTGATACTACGTAGGTATAGATGATCCATAACCAATATAAACCCAACAAGAGAGTTGGGGTTAATCCCACAAGTAGCAGTTTTATTTTGAATTCAAGTATGAAGTTAAATTAGTGATTTTCATAGCTGAAAAAATAGAGATTATCAGAAACTATTAGTAAAATAAGAATAGTTACATCAATGTCATGGTAAGGGGTCTTAGATCAGAAAGGAACCTCAACAATTAATTAGGAATAATCAAATAGGAGAGAGATACTTGGGGGATTGACCAACCAATTGCTAAACTCAACTCAATGAATGTTAATTGATAGCCAAAAGTACAAATCTTCGTGGGTAAGAGAACCTTAGATGAGGTACTTTTCTCTCGAACAACTACCTCATTTCAATTGAGTTCTCTCGAACCTCAATGTGCTAAACATTGAGACCAGCCCCCAACCTCACTAAATTCACCCTCTTGAGTTGTATTCATAGAATGAATCTTGGGATTCACTCTCTCGAGCTGTACCCATCATGACCCAATAAGTACGAGTGCCAATTTATCACCTTAGTTTTACACTTCCTTCTCAAGCAAGCATAAAACACTAAATGAAACTGAAATAACATACAACAGAGCAATTAAACCACATCAATATGTCAGACCCACTTCGTATTAGCACTAAAATTAATAATGACTAACACCCATCAAGCCAAATTCAGCAATTAATCACATTGTCAAACCCACAAGATTGGGGTTTTAGCTAATTATCATAGAAGAAGAAAATTCAGTACCTAATACATGTTCCATACCTGTGTATTGATTTTTGAAGTTCTAAGATGAATGAAATCTTTTCTATTATAACACCCAATTGAAATCTCTTACCAAAAGTACTTAAAATCAACAAGAATAGTGTTTTTGTTCTCGCTATTTTGTTCCACCATGACTAGATGCCTTCTCTCTTCCAAAAATCAATTTATATTGATCTGAGTTGTGGATTTTTGGGGTTCATTGGTGAGGAAATTCGGGCTTTGCCGACCAGTCGGTGACTCGCCGATCCACCTTATCCATCACTTTCTTGTTTAACATTTTCATCCATCATGCACTGTAACTTTAGGAGGTCTACATCAGGATCGTTGATCACTTCTGTGATCCACCCTTTAGTACTTTGGCTAGCCAATTCAATTTCATCTTTGTCTCATTCAGTGCGTTCGGCTGTACAATCTTGCTTCACTGATCGGTTCCGCGATTTACCGATATGGCGTACGGTCGCCCAAATTTCTCTCATTTCAAGCACACCGTATTGTAAAATTAGGCAGGCTAGGGGTAACGCGGCGATTTGCCGAGTGCTCTTGGCGATCATCATGTTTATCTTTATTCCTTTCTTTAGCTTGTTTTTTTCTTTTTGCCTGTTAGTGTCCTTGCTTTGCTCCTCAATCCACATACCTAAAAGTCAAAGTGTGCACATTAGTTCATAGCATAAATTAAGCATTTTTGGACACTAAATTTATCAAAATAAATCCCTAAATGAGTCAAAATGTTGGACTCATCAATGGCCCGTCATATAATGGAGGATGGAGAAGAAAATGAGTGGGTGAGGAATATAATCATGCCTATCATAAAGGCAACCCTAAGCTTCGCCGTGAAGTTCTTTAGGTCCGTGGTTTGTACTATACAGTCCTTTAAACTAGCAGAAAACATTTTTAGTTGGGACATGGCGGTGATGCTACCAGCGGGATTGGAGCTTGCTTTCTCTCTCATCCTGATTGCAGAGATCCATGAGAGGGCCTTCAAGACTACTACTAGTATGATTTTCCTCTGTCTTATATTCCATTTCTGTAAGGAGGCTTCAGTACATATTTGGTATTGTGATAGGCTGACAGAGGCGACGAAGACTGTGGATATCGACCTTATTCGAGATGATGCCAATCTTGATGCTCCGCAGAGGGATCCACAAGTCTACCTACCTCCCTTAGGTTCTTATCTTACTGAGGATATAGAACATATGAGGCCCTGGATGCAGAGCTCTGTTAAGGAGTCCGAGGGCCGTATGGAGTAGATGATGGACAAAAGAATTTAGGCGGTCCTCTAACGCCTTGATGCATTCGAGTTGAGAGTCTTGGAGAGGCATGCCCCTACCATTGATGTCACCACTTAACGGACAGAGATGGCCATACTATATTCTGAGGTTGCTGCCCTTCTAGCCCCTGTTGAAACCGTACCGGAGACCACTCATATTAGTGAGGTTGATAATGTGGTGATGACTACCATTTTTTGCAAACTTGTGCAACCACCCGACCCTTCTCGTGGGGTGGAGAAGTGCCACCGCTCTTCTGAGCATACTTCTGACACTGTGGAGGCCCGACTGGCCAAAAAGAGAGAGCGACAGGATTTTGAGGTGGCCCAGTATTAGTCCATTATTGATAAGGAGATGCGGTAGCAGAGGTCCCATTAGATTGGTGTTGGTCTATCTTGTTTGAGGACCACTACTGAGGGTATTTCCACTGTTGCTGAAGGCGCTACTGATGGCTTTTCTATTGTTGATTCATTGGGCTTTAGGGAAGCGGACCCACTCACTTGTTGATGGGTCATCAGTGCTTATGCGCCATAGATTTGCTTAACCCTATGTTTTAGTTTTCTTTTTTTTTGTGCATTGAGGGAAATTGCACCAATTTTTTATGGGGCAGGGTAAATGGGTTGTGAGTGATAGGGTGAAGTCAGAGTAACCAAACTCATAACCCTCTCTTGGGATTTTCTTGTGTGTGTTCTTATTTCCCAAGGGACTATTTTACTTTTCTATTGATCCGGCATATGAAGGATTGTATGTATAGAAGTAGATAGAAATAATGAAAGCATGATGGCATAAGAAACATGAAATTGATACTTGTCCAAAAAAAATTAAAATGTGCTAGATATATAGTCTGAATAAGTTGAATGTGTTGGATCTTCATATGGCATAATATGCACCGGTATGATAGAATACTTAAGCTATAACTTGAATTAGGTGCTTCAATAACTCAATAATGAAACAATGTGCCAAGAGTGTTTGAGATGATTTTGTATGTTCATGTAGTGTGTGCCAATCTAGAACTTGCCTCGTTGGTCCTGTTAATACAATCTAGGCTAGGAATTGGGAGATGATCATAAGCCCTTGGTCAAATGAGTTTACTAGAGCCAAAAATGATCCAACCAAAAGAAGTAAATGCTCTTTAATCCAAATGTTTGAGCCTAATGTAGACTACTTCATTCAATACACCTAATTCTCATTCCCTAAAAGACTGTTATGGCCTTGATCCTTCCTTGGACATATGCACCTTAACTTAGGCCAAAATCTCTAAGTTGACGGTGGCTGATTGAAAAGTTACCTTAATCTTGGCCATGGTCCAACCTTGGACATTGTGAACCTCAAATCATGCAAAATACATAAGTTGAGGGTATCTATTAAAAAGGAAATCGAAATAAAAAGGGTATGAAAATAGTTGAGTGTAGAAGAAGGAAAAGGATAGAAAAACATGTGAATGAATTCAAAGAAAAAAAAAGAGTGATAATGATGCTAAATAACAAAGAATAAATAAGTAAAAAGAAAGAAATTAAGAAAGTGATAGATAAAAAGTGAAAAACAAGAATGAAAATGACAAGTCACATTTGTGCTGAAGTGTAACACCTCGGAAATCTGATGACCTAAGCTAGAGCCTAATTTGTAGTCTAGTAGCCTAATGAAGTTAAAACTTAAAGTTAAAATCCTAAAATAATTTTCCTAACTTAGAACTAGTGTCTAAGTCCCTACAGGTCAAACTATGGGCCCCCCAAGGACCCCTCAAGGGACCTTGATGAGGGCCAAGGGGTTGCTCAAAAAGCTGTCTAGAAACAGTTTCAATCACGAAATAGGGACCACGAGGTGTGGAATGACTCACGCCCCGTAGATTGGAGTTGTGAGTCAAGACTTAGCCTCCCCAATGGTCCCCAAAACTTCCTAGTCTCAGTCCAATTTGACGCCTCGACAACACGGTTCATGGACCATACCACGCCCCGTAGGTGGGGGCTCGTGGATGGGTCCTGGACCAAGGCCAAAAAGGCCAGCCTCAGACCCAAACCACGAGTGACCAGTATGGTCCGTGGTTCAAACCACGCCCTGTGGTCGGGGTCTCGTGGATGGGGCCTTGGAAGGCTTCCTTAAGTCGGCCTATGTTAGGGGTAGTTTATTAAATTACTAATTTGTTAAGTTAGGGTGGGGGATGGTTAATATTAATTGTTTTAAGTATATTAAAGTATTTTTAAGTATTAAACAAGTCTTTTAACTGCCATAACTCACAAACTCCAACTCAACCAACTTCCCACCCAAAAATATTCTCTCTGTAAACTCCATTAAAGAACAAAGAAGAAGCTCGAGATTAGGGTTCAAGCTCCAAGATTTTCACTCCAATTTCATGGGAAAACATAAATTAAGGTATGGGGACTTTGATTCATGAAACACTTTTCTCCATGAAGCCCTTCAACTCTTGATTTCGAAATCGGTAACTTGTTCAAAAACAATGGTTTTCATTCTAACCATGGGTTCTTCCTAAAAACAATTTTATTATGTTAATTGCATTATATTATGGATGATTTGATGTTTAATGGTGATTTTCATTGTAAAATTCTCCATGAACGCATGAACTACCCCATGACCCTAATTTCAAATATTGTGATGGGTGTATTGATGCAAGATGATTACTATGAACTGTTTCTATGTGAATTTAGTTATTGATTCTTGTTTTATTCATTCGTATTGTAGTATCTGTAGGTGAAATTGTGAGACATTTTTCATTATCTTGAAAAGGGGTAAATTGCTAGGGTTTCTACATATGGATCTAAGATGTGTATAAACTATTGATTCATTTAGAAAGTAAATCTCCTATGACTAATGTGTGAAGTATGTTATTGTTGAAAGGTTGTTCTTTACTTACCCTTATACTTGATGTTCATGAATGACTTGTCTAGGATGATGATGATGTTATTGTGCTGATTGAACGGCTATTTCTTCATGAAAACACTAAGAGCAATAATGTGAAAGGTTTGCTCACATGTTAATGATGATTCTAAGGTTGAAAGTTATTTCTCACTTTATTGAATCTATGAGATATTTTATGAGCTGTGTTGAATGAAGGGTAGAGCACTCCTTCACACATGTAAATACAATTCAAAGTGAACTCATGAGATGGAAGCCCCTCCCCCAACGCAATAGGGCAGGTTTCTAGAAGCAATCTACATATCCCATATTTATGTGTCAGCATAGTACTTAGCTAGTGGATCCACCTAGATGCTAACACATTTAGTACTACCTTAGGCACGTAGGACACCTTCTTTCGGTGTGGGGTTACATGACACCGGATTCCATGTAGCTGATATGGTCTATGTCGGTTATGGCTATTCTTCCCTAAATGAAAGATAATTAATGAGACATGAACTGTACTATGACTTCTTGTGAGGTTACTTAGTAGCAGTGGGGGTATGCGACTTCACTTCCACATTGCACAAGTGGACTTAGTAGGATGTTGTGGGATGGTTCCTTTATATTGTGATGAGATACAAATGCATACATGTGTCTTGAATGGTTTGTGGTTATGAATGACTTTCCTTGTATTCAAAGTAATGTTCATGACTATTTCCTTATTGGTGACTAATGGTTATAATGAGGTCTAAAGATGATATGCATGACCAAGGGAGCTTCAAGGGGGTACTTAGTAGGGTTGGTATTATGGGATGCCAACCATACGTTGCACAAGTGTGCCTTAGAGTTTGCTAAGGTGTTTATGTTATCATGTATGAATATAAATGTGATTATGTCTTGTGTTGGACATTGTAAATGCATGTTGGTTTTTAAACTTGACAAAGGCATACTTTTTAAATAAAAATGTCCTTTTTATCATATTTAAGGATTTTATGCATGGTTCCATACTTAGTACATATTATGTGCTAAACCATTCTTTCTTCTATATCTTATTGAGTGTACGTTCCGGCTAGGTGGCTTTCACTCTCCTTTAGAAGAAGACATTTATTTCTTATCTCCAAGTTGTGGTGAGTCCTCAAGTTTGAGGACGGGATTTCCTATTTCTTAGTTTCTATTGTACTTCTCATGTTAAGACTTTTATTGATGTAATGGGCTAAGTCCAAAACATTGTATTCCTATGTTTTAGATCATGTATGAGACAAAGTCTAGATTTCCTATGATTTTCCTCTATGAAAAGTGAAGTTGGACTTCTATTGTAAAAGTTTTAAATTTTCCGCATTATTTTCTATGTCTTATGTAATGATGATGCTAGAGGCTTGTATGAGACCCCTTCGGGCTCTAGTACACCGTGTTACGTCTAGGAGGTACTCTAGGGTCATGATGAACTTGGTATCAGAGTATAAGGTTTTGGGAATAATATTTAGGTTGATGTATCATGCACCACGTCTAGTAGGGTCTTGTTCATGAGTGTGAAGTGCTCCACACTTATGAATAAGAGGCTATAAGATGCTTAGGAACATTCACTTATTTCATTACTCTTTAGTCGTACTTTGGAGTTCTAACTCTATGAAGTCCTTTCCTCTAACCCTTCTCTTGTGATAATAGGAAATGAATACAAAAAGGGCGAAGTTAAGAAGAAGGGTAGAAGAGATGGTGAATGAGGGAGTTCCTCCTCAAGATCATCAAGACCCTCAAGGTCCTCAAGTTCCTCAACCTCCAAATGATGAGGGAGCTATGACGAATGTGGAGATAAAGGCGGCTCTGCAAACCTTGAGTCAACTTATGACGGTTCAAACTCAAGCCGTCACCACTCAAGCCCAAGCTATAACAACTCAAGCAAATAGGAAAGTTGGGCCCCTAGTGAATCCTAATGCAAGAACTATGGCTTCAAGGTTAAGAGACTTTACTAGGATGAACACTCTTATTTTCTTGGGTTCCAAGGTGAATGAAGACCCACAAAAGTTTTTGGAAGAGGTCTACAAGATAGTGGATGCTATGGGGGTGACCTCCATAGAGATAGCCGAACTTACGGGGTATCAATTGAAGGATGTGGCCCAAGTATAGTTTGCTCAATGGAAGGATAATAGGGCTATAAGAGTGGGTCCCATAAATTGGGAAGTGTCCAAGAAGGTATTTCTTGATAGGTTCTTTCCATGGGAAAAGAGGGAGGCAAAGGTGGAGGAATTTATCAACCTTCGACAAGGAGGTATGAGTGTCCAAGAATACTCTTTGATATTTACTAAGTTGTCCAAATATTCTCCATCTTTGGTGTCTAATCCTAGAGATAAGATGAGCCAATTCGTGACGGGTGTGTCAGATTCAATTGAGGAAGAATGTTGTATGGCTATGCTTCATGACAATATGGACATTTCACGTCTAATGGTCGATGCTCAACAAGTTGAGGAATCAAGGCTTAGAAAGAAGAATAGAGAGGTAAAGAAGACAAAGTTCGATGATGGTAATTCTTCTAAGGGTAAGTTTGAGGGTAAAAGTGGACCAAGGTTCAAGAAGAGGTTTTCCAACCAAGGCTCCTCCAATTCTCGAAGACCCAACAAAGATAGGGTGTCGAACCCGAATCCTCAAGGAGGCAATAAGGGTGGATCTTCCATGGAGAGACCTACATGTGCCAAGTGTGGTAAGAAACATGAGGTGAAATGTCTTGCCGGAATGGGTGTGTGCTATGGATGTGGCAAAAGTGGACATCAATTGAAAGATTGTCCAACTCGTGCGGCCAAGGGGAAAGAGGGTAACCAAGCTCCTCCAAGTGGTTCAAATACTTATGCTCCTGCAAAAAATCGCTTTTATGTTATCCAATCCCAAAGTGATCAAGAGGGGTCCCCAGACGTTGTTACCAGTATGTTGCAAGTATTTCAATTGATGTTTATGCATTATTAGACCCCGGTGCCACTTTATCTTTTATTACTCCTTTTGTGGCTATGAGATTTGAAGTGCCTCCCGAAGAGTTAAAAGAACCTTTTTCCGTGTCTACCCCGGTTGGTGACTCGGTTGTAGCTAAAAGAGTATATAGGAGTTGTCCTATTTCTTTGTCTCACAAAGTAACTTTGGTAGATTTGGTTGAATTAGACATGCTTGATTTTGTTGTAATCTTGGGGATGGATTCGTTCCATGCTTGTTTTGATTCCATTGATTGTAGAACTCAGGTAGTAAAGTTTCAATTTCCAAATTACCCCATTTTGGAATGAAAGGGGGGAAATTGAATCCCTAGAGGTCAATTCATTTCATATCTAAAGGCTTGGAAAATGATTTCTAAGGGTTGTATCTACCATATTGTAAGAGTTAAGGACATTGAGTCCGAGACTCCTCCTTTAGAGTCGGTCCCTGTTGTAAGGGAATTTTAGGAAGTATTTCTCGATGACTTGCTTGGAATTCCTCTCAAACAGGAAATAGACTTCGGCATCGATCTTTTGCCGAATACTCAACCCATATCAATTCCCCCTTACCAGATGGCTACGGCCGAATTATAAGAATTAAAGGCACAACTCAAAAACTGCTAGAAAAGGGTTTCATTCAACAAAGCATATCTCCATGGGGTGCTCCGTTATTATTTGTGAATAAGAAAGATGGGTCCCTTAGGATGTATATTGATTATCACCAATTGAACAAGGTCACTATAAAGAATAAGCACCCTCTCCCTAGAATTGACGATTTGTTTGACCAACCCCAAGGGACGAATTACTTTTCGAAGATTGACTTAAGGTTAGGCTACCACCAACTTAGGGTGAGAGAGGTTGACATTCCTAAGATGGCCTTCCGAACAAGATATGGTCACTATGAATTCCTAGTCATGTCCTTTGGTCTAACAAATGCCCCGGCGGCATTCGTGGAACTAAGGAATAGGGTATTTAGGCAATATTTTGATTCATTGGTGATTGTCCTTATTGATGATATTTTGATCTATTCGAGGAGTGAGGGTGATCATCTGAAGCATTTGAGGATAGTATTGCAAGTCCTTAAAGACCACCAATTATATGCTAAGTTTAGCAAGTGTGAGTTTTGGCTCTCCTTGGTCATATTGTGTCGGGCATGAGTATAGAGGTTGACCCTAAGAAGACAGATGTGGTCAAGAGTTTGCCTAGACCTTTAGCTGCTACCGATATTAGAAGCTTTGTGGGTTTGACCGGTTACTATAGGAGGTTTGTTGAGGGTTTTTCCTCTATTGCTTCTCCATTAACGGTCTTAACTCAAAAGGAAGCAAAGTTGGCTTGTGAGAAGAGCTTCCAAGAATTGAATAATAGACTTACATCCGCTCTGGTTTTGACCTTATTGGAGAGTACCGATGGGTTTGTTCTCGAGTGGGTTTGAGATGTTTCCTCATGCAACGGGGTAAAGTGATTGCCTATGCTTCAAGGAAACTCAAGGTACATGAAAAGAATTATCCAACTCATGATCTCGAACTAGCGACGGTGGTGTTTTCTTTGAAAATATGGAGACACTATCTATATGGGGTGCATGTAGATGTGTTTACCGACCACAAGAGCCTTCAATATGTGTTTAGCCAAAAAAATTTGAATCTCCAACAAAGAAGGTGGTTATAACTTTTAAAGGATTATGACATGAGTGTCCTTTAACACCCCGACAAAGCCAATGTAATTGCGGATGCCTTATGTAGATTATCCATGGGTAGTGTGGCTCATGTAGAAGATGAGAAGAAGGAATTGGTTCGTGATGTGCATAGGATGGCCTGTCTAGGTGTCCAACTTATGGATTCCATCAAGGGTGGAGTTATGGTTCATCATAGTTCCGAATTGTCCTTTGTGGTTGATATAATGTCTAAGCAACATCTTGATCCAATTTTGATTGAATTGAAAGAGTTGATTCTCAATAAGTCCATTAAGGTTTTCTCCCAAGGGGGAGATGGGGTGCTTAGGTACCAAGGTAGGTTGTGTGTTCCGGATGTTGATTGTTGAGGGAGAAAATATTAGAAGAGGCTCATGGTTCGCGATATTCTATTCATCCGGGAGCCACCAAGATGTACCGTGACCTAAAGAAAATCTATTGGTGCAATGGTATGAAGAAGGATATAGCAGGTATTGTGGCCAAATGTCCTAATTTTCAACAAGTCAAGGCCGAGCACATGAAACTGGGAGGTTTGCTCCAAGATATAAATATTACCACTAGGAAGTGAGAGGAGGTGAATATGGATTTCGTTGTGGGGTTGCCTCGTACTCAAAGGCAACACGATTCTATTTGGGTAATTGTTGATAGGATGACAAAATCAGCCCATTTCCTTCCTGTCAAGACTACTTTCTCGGCGGAAGACTATTTTAAGTTGTACACCAAGGAGCTAGTGAAGTTGCATGGGATTCCTTTGGACATCATATCGGATAGAGGTATTCAATTTACTTAACATTTTTGGAAGGCGTTTCAACAAGGACTTGGTACCAATGTTAAACTTAGTACCGCCTTCCACCCTCAAACGGATGGTCAAGCGAAAGGGACCATTCAAACCTTAGAGGACATGTTGAGGGTGTGTGTGATTAATTTCAAGGGTAATTGGGATGATAATCTTCCTTTGATAGAATTTTCCTACAACAATAGTTACCACTCTAGCATTGCCATGGCTCCGTTCAAAGCACTATATGGAAGAAGGTGTAAATCTCTGGTTGGATGGTTTGAGGTAGGTGAGTTTGCTCTAATTGGTCCCGAACTAGTCTATGATGCCATTGAGAAAGTTCGACTCATTAGAGAAAGGTTGAAGACGGCCCAAAGTCGGCAAAAGTCCTATGCCGACATTAGAAGAAAGGATCTTGAATTTGAGGTTGGTGATTGGGTCTACTTGAAAATCTCGCCTATGAAACGTGTGATGAGGTTTTGCAAGAAGGGGAAACTTAGTCCCCGGTATGTGGGCCCATACCAAATCTTGAAGCGTATTGGGAAAGTTGCTTATGAGTTGGCTCCGGTTCACCCGGTGTTTAAGACGGCCCAAAGTCGGCAAAAGTCCTATGCCGACATTAGAAGAAAGGATCTTGAATTTGAGGTTGGTGATTGGGTCTACTTGAAAATCTCGCCTATGAAATGTGTGATGAGGTTTTGCAAGAAGGGGAAACTTAGTCCCCGGTATGTGGGCCCATACCTAATGTTGAAGCGTATTGGGAAAGTTGCTTATGAGTTGGCTCCGGTTCACCCGGTGTTTCATGTTTCCATGCTCAAAAAGTGTATATGTGATCTGGTTTCCATCCTTCCTTTAGAGGGTTTAGGAGTTGATGAGAACCTTTCTTATGTAGGGGTCCCGGTTGAGATCTTGGACCGGCAAGTAAAAAAGTTGAGAAATAAGGAAGTAGCTTCCGTTAAGGTTCTATGAAGGAATCACTTAGTTGAGAGTGCTACATGGGAGACCGAGGTCGATATGAAGTCTCATTATCCTCATCGTTTTCCTTCTACTCCTATTCAAACTTTAAGTAAGTAAATCCTCTTGAGTTTAAGTGTTTTGAGAGTTATGTGTGTGGTATGAATTTTCCATGATTTCCTTAAAATAGTGCTTGTTCTTGTTAGAATTCATGTTTAGCATATATTGAGTTTTCATGATGTAAATGTTCCTCATGTTGATTTGCATTTTGGTATGATGATTGCATTATTTACTCCATGAGATGAAATGATGAACATGCTTAATCATTTGTTGATCAGATGACATGTTCGCTCTATATTGTTGTGTTGACCTTACTTGAGTTGGAGAAGTTAGTTCCTCCCATGCTTATGTGAATTAATTAGTTACATGCATATTGAGTTAGTAGATGTAGTTCCTACTTTCTTGTATTGCTTTGGCCATGTTGTGAAATGGAGTTGAGTTTCCTCCTTTTGAATAGTGCATTTGTGATTTTTGTACAATTTGATGTTTCATGCATGATGGGCTGTTAGTCTAGAGTTTCTAACTTAGTTAGGTGTTTTGGTCATCATTAGGGGACGAATGTTCCCAAAGGGGAGATAATGTAACACCCCAGAAATCTAATGACCTAAGCTAGACCCTGATGTTTAGTCAAGTAGCCTAATGAAGTTAAAACATAAGGTTAAAGTCCTAAAATAATTTTCCTAACTTAGCACTAGTGTCTAAGTCCCTAAACGTCAAGGCATGGCCCCCCAAAGGACCCCCCAAGGGTCCTTGATGATGCCAAGAGGCTGCTCAAAAAGTTGTCTAAAAACAGTTTCATTCACAAAATAGGGACCACGAGGCGTAGACTGACTCACGCCCCATAGATGAGAGTCATGAGTCAAGACTTAGCCTCCCCAATAGTCCCCAAAATTTCATACTCTCAGTCCCATTTGACGCCTGGACAGCACGGTCCGTGGACCATACCACGCCCTGGGGGCTCATGGATGGGTCCTTGACCAAGGACAAAAAGGTCAGCCTCAGACCCAAACCACAAGTGACCAGTACGGTCTGTAGTTCAAACCATTCCCCGTGGTCGGGGTCTCGTGGATGGAGCCTGGGAAGGCTGCCTTAAGTTGGCCTATGGGGAGGTAGTTTAGTAAATTAATAATTAGTTAAGTTAGGGTGCGGGACGGTTAATATTAATTGTTTAAGTATATTAAGTATTTTTAAGTATTAAACAAGTCTTTTTACTCTCATAACTCACAAACTCAAACTCAACCAACTTCCCTCCCAAAAATATTCTCTCTCGAAACTCCATTGAAGAACAAAGAAGAAGCTCGAGATTAGGGTTCAAGCTCCAAGATTTTCACTCCAATTTCATGGGTAAACATCAATTAAGGTATGGGGACTTTGATTCATGGAACACTTTTCTCCATGAAGCCTTCAACTCTTGATTTCGAAATTGGTAACTTGTTCAAAAACCAAGGTTTTCATTCCAACCATGGGTTCTTCCTAAAAACGATTTTATTATGTTAATTGCATTATATTATGGATGATTTGCTGTTTAATGGTGATTTTCATTGTAAAATTCCCCATGAACAACCCCATGACCCTAATTTCAAGTATTGTGATGGGTGTATTGATGCAAGATTATTACAATGAATTGTTTCTATGTGAATATAGGTATTGAATCTTGTTTTATTCAAGCCTATTGTAGTATCTTTAGGTGAAATTGTGACACATTATTCATTACCTTGAAAAGGGGTAAATGGCTAGGGTTTCTACATATGGATGCGAGATGTGTATAAACTATTGATTCATTTAGAAAGTAAATCTCCTTTAACTAATGTGTGATGTATGGTATTGTTGAAAGGTTGTTATTCCCTTACCGTTATAGTTGATGTTCATGAATGACTTATCTAGGATGATGATGATGTTGTTGTGTTGATTCAAAGGCTATTTCTCATGAAAACACTATGAACAATAATGTGAAAGGTTTACTCACATGTTAATGATGATTCTAAGGTTGACAGTTAGATCTCACTTTATTGAATCTATGAGATATTTTGTGAGTTGTATTGAATGAAGGGTAGAGCACTCCTTCACACATGTAAATACAATTCAATGACTAATTATGTATAATTTGGGAGATAATGCTTAGTACCGAGTGGTTATGGATAATGAGGTAAAGGCCCTTCTTCCAATGCAATAGGGAGGGTAATCCAAAGTGAACTCATGAGATGAAATTCCTTCCGCCAATGCAATAGGGCGGGTTTCTAGAAGCAACCACCCTATCCCATAACTATGTGCCAACATAGGGCTTAGCTACTGGATCAACCTAGAAGCTTACACATTTAGTCCTACCTAGGCAAGTAGGAACACCTTTTTTCGGTGTGGGGTTACATGACACTGCATTCCATGTAGCTCACATGGTCTATGTCGGTTATGTCTATTCTTCCCTAAAATAAATATAATGAATGAGACATGCACTATACTATGACTTCTTGGTGAGTTTACTTACTAGGAGTGGGGGTATGGGACTTCACTTACACACTGCATAAGTGGACTTAGTACTATGTTGTAGGATGGTGCCTTTATATTGTGATGAGATATAGATGCATACATGTGTCTTGAATGGTTAGTTGTTATGAATGACTTTCCTTGTATTCAAAGTAATGTTCATGAATATTTCCTTATTGGTGACTAATGGTTATAATGAGGTCTAAAGATGATATGCATGACCAAGGGAGTTTCAAGGGGGTAGTTAGTAGGGTTGGTATTATGGGATGCCAACCATACATTGTACAAGTGTGCCTTAGAGGTTGCTAAGGTGTTGATGTTACCATGTCTTAATATAAATGTGATTATGGCTTGTGTTGTACATTGTAAATGCATGTTGGTTTCTAAATTTTAGAAAGGCATACTTTTCAAATAAAATGTCCTTTTTATCATATTTTAGGATTTTATGCATGTTTCCATACTTAGTACATATTATGTACTAACCCCTTCTTTCTTCTACATCTTAATGTGTGTAGGTTTCGGCTAGGTCACTTTCACTCTCCTTTTGAAGAAGACTTGGATTGCTTATCTCCAAGTTGTGGTGAGTCCTCAAGTTCAAGGATGAGATTTTCTATTTGTTAGTTTCTATTGTAATTCTCATGTTAAGACTTTTATTGATGTAAAGGTCTATGTCCAAAACATTGTATTTCTATGTTTTAGATGGTGTATGAGACAAAGTCTAGATTTCTTATGATTTTCCTCTAAGAAAAGCGAAGTTGGACTTCTATTGTAAAAGTTTTAAATTTTCCGCATTATTTTCTGTCTTATGTATTGATGATGCTAGAGGCTTGTATGAGACCCCTTCGGGGTCAAGTACGCCGTGTTACGTCTAGGGGGTACTCCCGGGTCGTGACATAAGGAAAGTCAAGGAAAAGAGTAGAAGAAATAAATGTCAGACTTGGCTGAGAAAAGAGGTAAATAGCCAATGTAATGTCAAAGAGGGCAGAAAGTGACTAAAAGTAACCAAATGTATCATACCTAACCATAAGCCTACATTACAAGCTAATAAAGTCCTATAGTGATCGTAGTGACTAGTTTGGAGAGTCTATGTATTGAATATAAGGGCAATCCAATGGTATTGAGCACTAACTCTATTGAATTCATTTCTGAGCGTGAGTATTTACTGAATCTTAAGCCTAAATATCTGATTTTTGTGTGAAAAAGGATTTCTTTGAAGTGAGGGTACTAGTTACATTGTTGGAGAGTTGGTACCTTGGTGATTATTGAAAGTGTATGTGATGATGTCTATTGTCCGTCTATGTCATGTTTTGATCCGCATAAGTTAGCTTATTGAGTTTAAATTGAAAGATTTTCACTAAGTGAAGGACTTTGTTGATAAAACCATGTGATTGCTTTAGTTTTTATGTTTGCTTCTACGCCAATGTCGTTTAGAGTTATAGTGTGTCGATTGAGGACAAACAATAATTTTAAGTTGAGGATGTTGATATACCGTGAGTTTATGGTATTTTTGATGCATTTCACTTGGAGTTTGTGTTAGTCTTCAGCATTTTGTTATTAGATATGATGGTTTTTGTGTAATTTTTGTAGGAAATAGGTTTGGATGCGGTTGATTGAGAAAAGAGTTAAAAATTGCAGAAGTGGCACTGACGGAGACAACCATGAATCATAGGTCCTTTCATGGGTTGTGGGTGTTGCAGTGTAGATGAAGGTTCAAGGAGGTCTAACCAAGTATGAAACCACAGAGGCCAACGACGCCCTCTAGATTGAATGACAGACCATCCTGCACGTCAGTCGTTTGTGATAAGAAAGTTGAAGTTCCAGTACTTGAACCACAGAGGCAAGTGACGGAACGTAATCCAGTCCACGGATCGTAGGTCCAACCGTCGTTTGAAGGCCCTGAAATAATTTCGAAGTGTTGACCCATGGAGGGAGACCACGGACAGTAGGTTGATCCACGATCCGTAGCTCATATCGTCGATTGAAACCGCATCTGAGTAGTTATTTCCTTATTTTGTTTCCTTTTTGGTTTAGTAGTTGATTACTATAAATATGGGTTGTAATTTCCATTTTTTGGAGTTAGACATTATTGTAGACTTTTATTTTTGGTCTTTTGGGAATTATTTTTCAAGCTCTTAGCAATTTAACTTCCGGAAGTTGGTTTATGCAATTGCCCTTTGAATTTCAATTCAAGAATTCGTCTTTCATCTATTCTTACTATAAGTTCATGATTTCCTTTAACCTAATTATGAATTGTGAACTTTCAAGCATGAGTAGCTAAATCCACAACTAGGGTTGTGGGAACCATGAGCAATTAACAATGTATGAATAATAACCAAGTATTTCTTGAATAGTGTTTATGGATGTATTGTTAATCTTTTCTTTTAGAAGTCTTTCTAGCGATGTACAACCTTAGAACTCACCTCGTTCCTACTTGCCTTACCAAGGGGGTAATGAATGAGAAAAAGATTAAGCAACAATGATTTAGTTAAGGATTTGATGCTATCTAATAGTATGACTTTAATGAATTGAGGAAAGGGTGAAGACCCTGAGTTAATTAACAGAAAGACTAATCTGGGGTAAAGGTAATGGTTAGTAAAGAACACATTCATAGATTTAGCAAGTCGGGAGTAAAAGTTCCTAAGATGATTACCAATCACTTAGGAATACATAACTTATCAGCCTTGCATGTCAAACACTAGGAAAATATTACTATTATTAGGATTACTGAGTTAAGAGCTTGTGGGGAACACATATGCCCTAGTTTCCATGTTATATTGATATGTCAAACTATGAATCTTGCTTACTTGTTACTTATTGATTCAAATCAACAATCTGTTATTTTAGTTACAAAAACTACCCTGTTTACTTTTCTCAGAAATAGTTTGACTAAAAAATGATAATTGTGAGTTAAGTTTAAGTCTAAACCATATTCCTCGTGGGATTGACCCCAACCTACAAGTTGCGTTCTTTACTTGGTAACGATAGCTTATACTTCTTTAGGGAGGTGTAATTTGAGCGTATCAGTGGATGTGAAAGCCAAGCAAGGCCTTGATCTCATTTGGTTGAGGTAATAGAAGCGGTGCTTAAGAAATCTGTTAAGGCTTACTTCCAAGGGGGAAATGGAGTGCTTAGATTTCAAGGTCATTTGTGTGTTCCTAATATTGATGAATTGAGGGAACAGATCTAGACATAAGCCCATAGTTTGTGGTATTCCACACCTCGGGATCCACAAAGATGTACCATGATTTATGGGAGGTCTATTGGTTGAATGGGATGTTGAAGGACATTACGGAATTTTTGGCCAAGTGTCCTAATTGTCAACAAGTGAAAGTTGAGCATCAGAAACCTGGAGGTCTATCCCAAGATATTAGCATTCCTACTTGGATGTGGGAAGATGTGAATGTGGACTTTATTGTTGGTTTGCCTCCTGCCCGGTGACAATATAACTCGATTTGAGTTATAGTAGATCGGATGACGAAATTGGATCATTTCCTTCCCGTCAAGGTTTTCTATTCGGTGGAAGACTATGCCAAGTTTTACTTGAGAGAAATGGTAAAGTTGTACGGAGTGCCTTTGTCCATTATTTTCTGATCGTGGTACCCAATTCACTTCTCAGTTTTTGAAGTCTTTCCAAAAAGGTCTTGGAACTACGGTGAAGCTTAGTACTGCCTTTCATACTTAAACTGATGGGCATGCGGATCGTACTATCAATACTTTGGATGATATGTTAAGTGCTTGTGTGATTGATTTTAAGGGCAATTAGGATGATCATTTGCCATTGATTGAGTTTGCCTATAATAATAAATGTCACTCGAGATTCGATATGGCTCCATTTGAAGCATTATATGGTAGGAGGTGTACATATCCTATAGGTTGGTGAAGTCGCCCTCACAGGTCCCCAGTTTGTACATGAGGCCATAGAGAAAGTTTGACTTATTAGAGAAAGGTTGAAAATAGCTCAAACTCGACAAAAGTCATATGCTGATGAAAGAAGAAGAGATCTTGAGTTGATGTTCATGATTATGTTTACTTGAAAATTTCACCCATGAAGGGTATAATGAGGTTTGGTAAGAAAGGGAAGCTTAGTCACCAATATGTAGGCCCATATCAGATTTTGAGGCGTGTTAGTAAGGTTGCTTATGAACTGGCTTTGCCTAATGAGTTTGCATTGGTGCATCTAGTTTTGCACGAGAGCAAATTAATTTGGGGATGATCGTCGGACAGGAGATGGCCATGAGGACCAAGCAGCGTCAGACCTCACTACCCTTCCCGACGTTGATCATTGAGCTATGCAGACGGGCTCGAGTCCCTAGAGATGCAAAGATGGATGTGGAAGTGATTCCACATCCTTTATTGATATTCGAAGGATCGAGGCAGAATATTTGAACGGTGAGGCGGAGAAGAAAAAAAAGGCAGCCCCAGTGTACTCTCCCCCGGTTGTAGACACACACTCATTACCTGCAGAGGCATCTTTTCCTACTCTGACCCCTGGGCCTTCAAGTACTTCTTGTGCTGTACCTTTGGATATCCCTAGTTCTTCTGATGCTGCACTGCCTCCTAGACCTGCTGATGCTTTCACCCGAGCCCCGATCACTCAGGCTTCATTACTCTGAATGGGGCAGCTTTCCCATTCTACGGATCTTCGGGCTGCCATATTTGAGGCCTCCATTTCGGGCATGATTCAGACTGCCCTGGCTGATGCTGTGACACCCTTGAGCACTACCATTGACGCCTTTGCGGCTAGGATAGCGGTGTGTGAGCGTGACCAAGGGGCCACCGATGAGGTGATGGCCTTAAAGGCCGCTATTGCTGTGTTGAGGAGTGACGTGGATCAGTTGAAGTCCACTGACATGTCCATGATCTTCGAGACGGTGGATATTCCAGATGTAGCAGATATTCCTCCGGCTACCACCGGAGATGAGTTTAGAGTTGAGGAAGTACTTGATCCTGAGTCTGAGGCGGAGACTGATGAGGAGATGCTCGAAATGGCTGAGGAAGCTTCATATGAGGGCCTTACTGAGACTAAAGAGGCCATGGTAGATGTTGTTGTGCAGGCTTCCTTAGTAGATACTCCCTTGGCTGCTCCTAGTGCAGTTGTTGTTCCTTCTGAGGTGACTACAGGTATTGAGGCCCGAGATCAGATTGATGCACCGGGCAGTGATGCCCAAACAGATGGAGCGACTGTGTAGACAGGATCCCCTCTTTACCTCCCTCTCTGTCTTACTTTATTTTTACTTTTGGATATTTTTGTTTGCATTTGACGACAAATGACTTTATTTGTGGTATGGTGAGGCCCACTTTTTTGTGTGACTTTTTGTGAATATTGATGTGTTGTTTATATATTTGGGTTTTTGAAGTTGAAATTGTGTTGTACATTGCTTTTTGTGGAAGGTTTGAGCTTGTGGCTCAGTGTTTTTAATTATAAATGATTTTTGACCCTTCCGACAATTTTTTGCCACCTCTTGTTTGTGTTGAATGTGGCTATTTTTTTGCAAATTTGAGTATCGGTTTTGATCAATACCGATGACTTGAATAGCGCTCATAATCAAACAAAAATGAATGTGCGGCTACGATGAGACCAAATGAAGTTGCATAGACAATATGTTAAATATTTCCATCTCGTTGTGACTAGCCAAGTATCAAATTGAGGATCTTGTGATGAACATTTCACACTAGCAAAAGTGTGGAGTCTTGTTTGTCTTTGGTGTCAATGCCTTGTGTGATGAGATTATCGTGAACCATGTGTGATGGCACCTAGAATTTTCCCCGTTGGTCCGGTTGACTAAGTGATGTGAAGTCTTGAGATGATCTTAGGCAACTTTAAAGAGTGTGAAACAATTTGACATCATACCTCTTTTTGTGGCCTACCCTGTGAGTGTGTGAACCCCTTTTGAACACCCTTTGAGCCTTAACCTTTTCTTGGAAGAAACTTGATGGCATTGTCACCTTTTATTGATCCATTACCCATAATGATCATGACTTGTGGTTTGTTTGAATAGCCATCTTAGGCCAAAAGCCTAAGTTGGGGGTGTGGTGAAAAGAGAAGGTAAATCAAGGAGTGCAAGAAAGTCCCCTCTTACCCATGTTTTGAGAAAAATGGAACCCGTCCATACGAAAAAAAATGAAAAGGAAGAAAAGAATGAAAAAGAAAAAGAAAGAAAAAGTTGTGAAAATGCAAAAAGAAATGGGGTTTCCAACAGTCCATGGAAAGTGAATAATGGGATGACTTGAAAGCACAAATGAAAAATGAGGAAGAAAAGGAAAGGAAGTGTTGTTTACACCCCAGTTCATGAGGACTATATCCATTGAGCCTAAATGACCATACCTTTGCACTCAGCCCAGTAACAAGCCTTGAAAATACCTTTTTGATCTTGAGTGAGTTGAAGCAAGTGTTGATTGAAAAATACGGCAAACCTATGGGTGAAGTCATACATTGTGTTCATCTTTATGAGTGTGAGCGTTGCATTTGATTCCAGAACTTTAAATTGTTGAACCATTGTTTGTAAATATGTAATCATTCTTTGTGTGAGGGCATTTGAGTACCTTTGTTGGGCTTGAACTTGCATTTGAAGCATGTATTGTGAGCTTGAGATTGTTTGATATTGGTGAGTCACAACTTGACTCTTTGAGTGCACAATTGATCTTTGCATGAGTAAGTTGAGTCTTTGTTTGTGCATTCATGATTGAATCTTGTGTATCACTGTTTGAGATATCCTTTTTGAACTGCTGAACTTGAGTTTTACCACGATTTGGACTCATTTAGGGGTTTTTTAAAATATATTTAATTTCCTCAAATGCATATTTTGTACCAATAGCTGATGTAAATCCTTTCATTTCTGGTATTTGGATTGAGAAACAAAGCATGGACACTACTGAGCTAAAAGGAACAAGGTAGCTGAAAGAAGGCCTGAGGATCGCCTAACCCATTAGGCGAGTCACCGAATGGCCAAGGTCTTACCTAATGTTCCAGAGTGCCATGCCTTGAAGGATAAAATCTAGTTGGCGAGAGAAAGGAGAAGTCGGTGAGTCGCCAAACGGTTCCGCGATGCAGTGTCATATCGCCCAAAGTTACAGATCCTGAAGTTGTTGAAGGCAAAAGAAAAATGGCGATGAAAATGACCAAAGGGAGGATCGCCGATTGAATCGGCGATCCCGACTAACTACGCCGACTGAACCTCCGCAACACACTTTTTGACAACTATAAATACTTATTTAAATTTTTAGCTTAGTATCGGATTTTTTGTGGAATCATATTATTATTCAGTTTTTGAAGTTGTGAGCTTAGAACTGAATAGAGATACAATATTTCCATAGCTTTGAAGATTTGAAGATTTCCATTTCTAAGAAATTGGAAGTGGGTGTTGAAGATTCTTCATCTTAGAACTTTGTAAAGACTATATCAATCCTACCCAGTTGATGGAAACACAACTTGGTAACGATATTTACTTTTTTACTATGTCTAGCTAAAACCCCAATTCTTGGGGTGTGATTATGTGATTAGGGGTTGTTTTAACTGCTGGGTATTGTTAATTAATAGTTTATTTGTTGTTTAAAGGTGATTTCGTTCAGTAATTGTGGTTAAATTTAATGGGTTGTAGTTGCAAATACAATCCTAACTTCTTGTTTTTGGCTTGCTCGAGAGAGAGGTTTTAAAACCAAAATTACTAAATCGATGGTCTATGGGTATTGGGTTGTCATGATTTCAACTCGAGAGAGTGAATCCTAAACCCTTTTCCACACATTCAACTCGAGAGAGTGAATGGACTAAAGCGAAGGCTGTGCTTTATTGCTGCTTATTGGTGTTCGAGAGAAACCAATTTGATTAGGGGTAAATTGTTCGAGGGAAAGTTTACCCCCACTAAAGTCTAGCTTATTCACCGATTTGCAGCTGTTTACTATTAGTTGCAATTACCCGGTTGTTTACCTTAGCCCATAATCGAATCACATCCCAAGAATCTCGTCTCCATATTAGTATTTTCGTGTTATTTGTTGTTTTAGTTGATAATACAAACAAACCCCATTGATATTTGAAACTTGTGTCACCTATAATTTAAACCATGCTTTTATTCGTAAATGTGTTTAGCTATGATTGACTAGAGCATATTTATGCTTTTCTATTGATTCTTGAGTACGAACCACTCCCTTGGGACTCGACCCCAACTCACTAGTTGGGTTATATTACTATTGAACAATCGCTGATCCTTAGCATTGGATGAAGTATCTTTGATAACGTATCTTATCACAAGACTGTTGGGATCTAGTCCAATCATGGAACTGAATTTGAAAATGCAGAGTTTGACAACTTCTGCGCTGAAGAACGAATTCATCATGACTTTTTTGCTCCCAGAACACCCCAACAAAATTGTGTTGTGGAAAGGAAGAACAAAACTTTGGTTGACATAGCCAGAACCATGCTCATTGACTCAAATCTTCCAAAAAAATTCTAGGTTGAACTAATCAACACTGCCTGCTATGTGACCAACAGGTGCTTGATCAGGTCTCTACTGAACAAAACTCCATATGAGCTACTCAATAACAGAAAGTCTGAACTAAACTATCTAAGGGCTTTTGGATGCAAGTGTTTTGTGCTGAACAATATCAAGGATGATCTAGGAAAAATTGATCCTAGAAGCGATGAAGGAGTGTTTGTGGGCTACTCATCCTTCAACAAGGCTTATAGAGTCTACAATAAAAAGGACTTTATGTATTGAAGAAAGCATTCATGTGATTTTTGATGAAACTGGTGTCCTGTCATACTTAAATCACAAAGATGAAGATGAGCTGGAAGAACTTCTTTAGATTCAGAGTGACGGGGTGAATGAATCACTAACTAAAGGAAGTCAAGATCCAAGAGTAGCTTATCAGTATCCAACAGAAGAAGTAAAAGAAGATGATGAGCCTGGAGAAGGACCTGGTATATCTGACAATGCAGATCCAAATGATCCTTCCCAACCTGGAGAAAATGTCTCTGAAGATGAAGAAGAGCAAATAGATCAGCCTTAACCCCTCAGTGCTCAGTCAAGGTAGAAACATCAGTCATCCCATCCTCTTGACAATCATGTCTCCCCTTTAAATTTCAAGATGCAGACCAGATCCAAAGTCAGAAACTTGGTGGCATTCTCAACATTCATATCCAGCATTGAGCCAAACAATATCCAGGAAGCCTTGACAGATGCTGACTGGGTGAATTCTATGCAAGAAGAACTCCATCAGTTTGAGCGAAGCAAAATATGGCACCTGGTACCTAGACCTGCTGACAGATGTTGACACCCAATTTTGGCTCTTATTTAACTAAAGTTTTAATAATAAAAATAATATATATATATATATATCTATATATATCAGGGTGGCACTCAATCTAATAATAATATATATATGGGTTGGTGTGACACCTGGTTCAATAATTATATATAAGTGTGTCTGGCATGCAACCCGGTCTGATAATAATAATAAACATAACACACATTCAAAAGCAATAAATTTTTTTTTTTAAGGGTTAACTCGATTTTTCTAATTAAATATAATTTCTATTATAGCGATAAATATTTTTCGACATTTTTTCAAAATTAGGAAAAAACTTAATTAATTAATGAGTTGCTAATTTATATTAATTTTATTTATAGAATCACTAATTTTAACAAAAACTAGTCTTGCAAAATTATTATTTTTAATTTAATAAACTATGTCTATATAATAAGAAGAGGTTAAAATTTAAATGGAGTTAATTTGAGCAAAATTTGGTAATCCAATTTATTTTAACTTGGCCAATCCACGCGTGCCACATAAGAAGCACATGGATTATGCTTCTTTAGATTCGATCCCAACCGTCCGATTTAATCTAAGGGCCCAATTTAATTTAACGTTTTTCTACATTATATATATATAACTCTTGATTAATTTTTGACCATCCGATCAAACGATTAGACGACCCAAAATAACCAAAGACCTTCTTCTCCTAAATAGACTCTACCACTGCCCCCTATACTCTGTTTTTCACAGAAATCACGTTCTTCTTCCCCAGAGAAAACATCTTCTCCATCAGCCACCCATGCCTGTTCATCTTCCCCAAAGATCACCTCAACATCTTCCTTTTTCCAGAAAATTGGATACTCCAGGCTCCTCTCCATCACCTTTCCCCACGTGCTTCCCCACCCCCTTCGTCAGAATGGCTCTGGTCATCAGAAAAATGCCTTATCAGTCACTCAATGCTTTCAAATCTTCCTGAAAAGGCGATTCTTGGGGGATTTTTCTCCCCCTTCATCATTAGTCCTGCCGTTTTGGTTTTCAAGAATTCAAAATTTGAATTCTTGAAGCCAATAGAGGTTCCGATTTTGGCTATAAATGGAGCCATTTGGTTCCTTCTAAGGAGAGAAAAAAGGATCAGGATATTAGTTAAAAACATCCAAGAATTGATTGGAAAAAAAATATCCAACAACTATCCAATAAGACTGTTTTAGTGTTCTTTGAGTTGAAGTTCGAGTTCGAAGTCAAAATCTTTTGACGTCAAAGCTTTAGTTTGCTGCTCCAATAAAGGTAATTTCATCTCTTCTTACATTCTTTTATTTCGATGAGGCGTGTTATGTGTTGAACATTTGATATATAATATGTTATTACGTATATCTGATTCCCCTTTTTTATCCCTTACCTCAATTTTGTTTTTGTATATCTCTGGGCAGTAGGAATAAGTCAAGCATCAGTGGAGTTGTTTGAATATTACGTGTTGATCATTATATTCATTAACTTGATTTTGTAACTATATAACTAGCCGAATCTATTACTTGATTTACTCGCAATAGTTTGATGTTCAGTTAGTCTCCACTTTGAGTATGGTAACTATGTAGCCCTGTTTCATCAGTGTTTGTTTGAATCATAACTTGAATGATGGCTGTGTCTCTCTTGTGTTTTCAACTGCTCATATCGTTAATATAAAGTCAAGTTAGAATCGGCTTAGAAAGCATAAGACATGTTCATATTGCTGTTTGCGAGTTCTGCAATATGATTTCATAAGACGTTTAGCCTGATTTAATTGCTCTCTGTTGCTAAGTGTCATTCAAGTCTAGAAGCTGAAGATTTAAATTAGCAAGATCCTTTATTTTGGTTTCTACAATTCCTCAATTTCAATGCAGTCCTTCGTTTCAATTGTCTCCAAATGTTTATTTTGGGTTA
>NW_006239063.1:734454-744245 GCF_000226075.1 Solanum tuberosum | reverse complement strand
AAGATGATTTAAATAAAATTAAATCAAAATAGAAAATGATACTGACATCAAGAGGTCGGTTTTTGTTGTAATTCATTTTTTGGGAAAAATTCCGACCTCCAGAGGTCGGAATTTGGTTTTCCCGCTTTCCGTAAACCGACCTCCGGATGTCGCATTTAAAAGTAATTAGATGAAATAAAAATACCGACCTCCGAATGTCGCTTTAATTAATAGTAATTAAATGAAATAAAAATACCAACCTCATGAGGTCGGTATTTTAATTACATACTACCGACATTCGGAAGTCAGTATTATAAAATATTTAATTGAGAAAAAATTCCGACCTCCCTGAGGTCGGAATTTTTAATGAATTATAATAAAAACCGACCTCTTGATGTCGGTATTATTTTCTCAATTAAATATAAGGAGGTCGGTATTTTTATTTCATCTAATTACTTTTAAATGCGACATCCGGAGGTCGGTTTACGGAAAGCGGGAAAACCAAATTCCGACCTCTGGAGGTCGGAATTTGGTTTTCCCGCTTTATTTTGCATAAAAACAGACTACTTGTAAATACCGACCTCCGGAGGTCGGAAATTACCCACCTCCATTTGAGGTCGGAAATTTTTAGGTCGGTATTCACTGTTTTTTTAGTAGTGATATGTATTATCTCTCTTGCATCTAAATTCTCGAATCTCGATTAAGTTATGGAATCTTTTTATTTCCCTTTGGTTTATACTAAAGTAATAAAAAATTATGGGATATCTAATACTTTGGTATGAATCATAGCACAAGTCATCATATGGTAGTTTATTTCCAGTTAAAGCATGCCTAAGAATTAATATGGTGAAGTGGGCTGGGAGATTTAATATGCCCTATTTAGTTTTAAAATTGTAGCATGTTACTATTGGTATCATTCTACTCTAAATATATCATATTGGTCTTCATATGAATTAGATCCCCAATAACTAAGGCAACTTGCTCGACTTTCTGCCCCTCTATTTGTTTTGGACTTTTGGTTTTAAGTTAGTAATGAAGAAAAGAACTTTAATGTTGCTCAAAACATGTGAAATAGTTCATTACCCGTAGCTTTTTCTCTACTTATTTGGTGTATTTTTCAGTTAGTATTGGCCTTTGTTTGTTGTCCAATAAGACTTTCACGATGCTTTTCTTAGACATTAATGATGAGCATGTCTTATGCAAGTTATGGACTGTTTTAACATTTGGATATAGACTGGAATATGAACAAAAGTCGTAGATGTGATCGCCCCCTCTATTTTGAGCAAAAAGTGCACCATTTACTTTGATGATTTTTTGCAGATTTCAGTTTGTACATAGTTGTTATCTTGTGTTATTACGAATTCGATAGATTAAGTCTAGTTTAGCTCTACTTAATGGCCAGCAGAGATATTTATAATATCCTTTCTCTATTCCTTAAAAACTGGTTGTAAATGTAGATCATGTATTCCTTAGAAACTACATGTATTAATATTGTTTGTTTCTTTTGTTGGACTCAAAGAATAAATGTATATTCATATGCTTCACTAGATAGTTTATGCATGCTTAAACTTGTTTTGATGTGGTAGAAAGCACATTCATAAGTTTTGTACTCCTAATTTAGCTTACACAGGTTTTTTTAGAAGGATGTTAATCAGTGAAATCATGTTTCTAGAAATAGGATTGTTGGTGCAGGTTAGCTTGAATTTGGTTTAACATGTGACCTCATAGGACATAATTTAATATGCTTTTCTGACAATTTTGGAAGCCATTTGCTAATTCCTCCTCTTATTTCTTTTGCACATGTACACTCAGGAGCGCATCTGGAGTTGTGATACGACTCCATTCATCTGTCCCAAATCAGATTTGTGCTCATCGATACATCATCAACTCGTGTCTAGCAGCCAATTTTCACGTCTAGAGTGTCCAGCGCATTTCTTCCTCTCTTTAAAAACTTTATCTTTTAGACAGATATTTATATATGTTGTTTACCCTTAATTTTGTCTAACATATTATGGTTTAGATACTTGTGTTTACATTTGTTTTGTTTGTGTTTGCGTATACGAAGTAGGTCGCTTTGGCATGAACGCGATAGTGAACATAATCACCTATCTTTCTATCCCCGTTAAGTATTTAATTTGCCTATGATTACTTAGTTAGAGATGTCTAGGATAGGGATAACTTTTCTGGTTAAGTTTTTTTTTCCGCTAAGCATGACTCTAGGTTGTTAGAATCAAGTTTCTAAGAGGTAAAAACAAAGAAAAACTAGAAGATTTTTTTTCTCATTTATAGACAGTTTCAATGATTATTTTTGTTTTTCACTCTTTCAGCTAAGTCAATAACTTCTGAAGTACTTTTTTTTTTGGAATAAAAGATTGTCTTAACCACTTTACAAGGCACATTTTTGAAGTATAACATGCAGTTTTTTTATCTTAAAAACGCTACTTTCTCAAAGATGTAAAAGTGCAGATTTTTGTGCGAAAAATACAGCTCTTAACAGCCCTACTGGGCAGATTTTTTGGTGTAAAAAATACAGTCTTTTTCCTTAGTTTTCGAACACCATTTTGTGGGATCTAAAAGTATAAATTTTTGGAACTAACCACTATATATTTAGAGTTTAAAAGTTGCAATAGTTCGAGTCTAAAAGTGCTTGAAAATACTACTTTCAAGAGGAAGAACATCATTTTAAAAGCCGAAAAAATGGATGTTATAAGTTTGCTAAAAATTGTTACCCCCTTTTTTAGTCTTTAAAAGTTACATACAACTTAAGTTATTTGTTTATCTTACGGGATAGGAAAACTCATCATTTAAAACTCCTAAATAAATTTGAAACTAGTTTAAAGGCTAAAACGAATTACCCCTTTAGAAATATATTTAAGGCTAGGATATTTACCCTTTAGAAATACCTAGTTTTAAGAAAACTAGTAAGAAAGTAGGCCTATATATTTTTAACAAAAAATAAATATAACTATAGAATAAGTCCCAATAGTTAGACCCATTTTTTTTTTACATCACCCTTTTTTCGAAAATATATTTACTATTATCACTTTTCAAATCAAATATTGCTAAAACATTTTAATTTCTTAACGTATTATTTCAAGATTTTAGATATGCCAACAGGTTCAAAATACAAGACATACACATATATATGTCACACACATAAAGGTACAAAATTCTATATATTTTTTTAGTTTTCTCTATACGTGACATATTATTTTTTTACACTTTCATAATATTTTTCTCATATCTACTATCACTTCTACAAATGATACTTATTTTTTCTTTTTATAATTTATAAATCCCTACACTCTAATATACACATTATTTTACTATATATTTACACCCAACTATTATCTTATTTTATTTTATTTTCCTTTGCATCTCAATTCTATATATAAATAAAACAACAAATTTTCAAATCTTTTAAACTCAACATTTATTTTTTATACATTTATATAAGACACCTCTATACTTTTTAACATATAAAAATTGTCATACATTTTTAATACATTTATTTATTTATTTATTACCGTATAATAAACATACTACTATTAATTTTATAGACATATATATGTTATACCTTGTATTTTACTCTTTTCTTAAAATAGTAAAATTTATTTACCATTGATTTTTTAAAGCAGATAAATAAACAAAAAAATTTCTTAACTATATTTTCCTAAATTGAGTTTAAGGACTATCTTTGGATAGGCTCTGAGGGATGCTTAACACCTTTCCCTCGAGTAATCAAAACCCTTACTCAGAATCTCACTGGTTTCACAAATCTAAACAGAGTTTACATTCACATATTTAGGAAATGATTTTCCTAATATTTTCCTTTAAATTTAGGGGGCGACTCTAAAAAAAAAAAATCTTTCAAAATCAGAGTGCCAGCCATATTATGTTGTGAACTGTTTCGGCTGGTTCGAAATAGGGTGCGACAGCTTGGCGACTCTGCTGGGGACTTACTTAGGTTTTAACCTTAGAAAACTTAATTTAGGAATAATACTTGTGATTACTTGTTTATTTTTTCTTGTTTGCTTTACCGAATTGATATATTGTTTTGACTGAAAGGCCGCAGGTGAAATCCAAGCTTGTGTTCCTTATTTGTTTTAAAACACTACTTGTTACTATTTTCCCTACACTGTCATTTGCATATTCAATCGAGTCTTTGGCTGTACACGCACACACTATACACGCGAGGGTGTTCCTGCACTCCTTCAAAACTCTTTTTGGATTCCTTAGTTTCAGAGTTGATGCATTTAAGATAGTGCACCTTCTCGCAATTACTCAGTCCCACTCTCAATCATCTAGGAAAAAAAATCTTACTCTTAAAATAGGTCATGTTGCATAGCCTTAGGCAAGACAATATACGGAATTGTCGTTGCATTTAGGAAACCACACAAATGTCAATGAGTTTCTTCTTTAAAACTCGACGACATAAACTTTGTGTGAAATTGATATAAATTATCCAAACTTAAATACTTAACGGATTTGGAGCAAATAAACTCGTTACACCCTTTACCCTCTTTTCAGATGAACCTCAACTAAGACTTGTCGGATATCCAAATGGTCGTTTCAGCTCCCCGCATTCTACAAAATTGGTGGCAAAATTTCTGGAGGATACACGAGGCTGAGATTCAAGGGCACTTAGGAGCATTATTGTCACTTCTGGGGACACAGTGCGATCAGGTCTTTGTCACTCAGTTAATGGGGTTTTAGGAACCGAGCACCGTAACGTTCAAATTCCTTGATTTTGATATCACTCCTACACTAGAGGAGTTCAGTAGTCTTACCGTGCTACCAATTAGAGGGAGGCTACCGATGTTCCCGCCAGCTATCTTTACTGGTATTTTCTGAGTCTCATTAATCTACATATATTTCGGTCATTGAGATATGTGGACAACAAACAGGTCGAGTTAGAGTATCTCTTTCAGAGGTTTGGGTGTTCGAAAGGTTACTATGAATATCAACATGAATTTAAATGTACTCGCGGAACATGGGAACATATGAGGCCAAGAGTATTCGTTATGGCTTTCCTGGGAGTTATGGTGTTCCCGATAAGATCCAATTCTGTTGATATCAACATATAGCCGATAGTTATAAGCATCTTCAACGATCCACAAAGATTTTCTTTGGTGCCCATGATCCTCGCCAAAGTTCTTCGTTCAATGACAGCTGCATCAGGGGGTACAACTTCTTCGGGGGATGCAGTATGCTACTGCAAATTTGGGCGAGAGAACATTTCTATCGTCGTGATCCACAAATGGATTTCTACATGGGTGCACGTAACAGGATCGAAAGCCATGAGGATTGTCTCCAAAGTTGGGTGGGTGCACCGACAAGAAGGGAAGAGTGGCGCACATTCTTGAACAACCTTGTAGGAGATGTCATCCAATAGAAGTTTTCTTGGATAAAAGGAGTGGCGTTTGCGAGAACCCGATATTTTTTCTGTATCGAGTTAATTGGGCTGAGGGGCATTCAACCATATGCACCTTTTCGGGTTATGCAGGAATTTCGAGTTATCCAAGACATTCCACTATGGTCAATCATGGGGTCACATGAAGATGCTTTCACTTCAGTCTCGCTGGAACGGATAAGAAATCTGCAAGGCGAGTGGGAATACACAATCGATTTAGAAATAGGAGAGGAAAAATGGTGCATGCCGGAGTATTATGCTTGGCGGAATACTGTGAGTCATATGGCTCATCCAAGCATACACGAGCCTTGGGGGGTTTGTAGACAACCAACAGATTGATTGGATTAGAGAATTAGTGCTTCCTCGCATGGGATTCACCACATCCATGTATAATCAGATTGTTCCCGGATCCATCGATTATTTGATCCAGGTGGTTGAAGAAGAAGAGGAAGAAGAAGACTCGAAAGAGGATCCTGAAGAAGACCCGTAAGAGGACCCTGAAGAAGACCCAGAAGAGGATCCCGAAGAAGACCCAGAAGAAGAGGTTAAGGAAGACCACATGGAGGTTTTCGAAACAGGTTCTAACATTTATGACCCAAGAGATGGAGGGGTGATAGACATGTCTCCCTAACGCGGCCCCAACGGGGCTCCAGAGTACCGCCTAGGGCCATATTATGATGGGGACGATGACGATGATGATGCAACAACCTGGCCGTAGATTTGTCTTTCTTCTTTGAACTCTTTTCATAAGCTCCTCAAAGTGCCATGTGGCCTATCCCTCTTGTATGCCTTATGGCCTCCCGTATTTTCAGTTCTAGGTTTCTGATTGCCTACCTCAATGTAACATCCAAGACTACCTTAATCAATGAAGTTATGTTTGCTCCAAATCTAAAATATGTTTAAATGAATAATTTATTATCAAACTGATTGCAACGTAGGCCTACTTTAGTCAACAAGAGGTTCTACAGTAGGACGCGTTTTGAATGTCGCCAAATTGGCATATATATGTGTTACACTTATATATTTGTTACATCTTTCAATATTTTCCCAACTAACATAGTTTCCTTTTTCTTTGTTTTCTTTTATTTTTCATCATTTATCCCCAAAAGTACGTTGATTTGTGTCGACTTGCAAACTGGCTGACTCACGATACAACCTTCGATCAAAAGGAAGATGACTGATAAAGACGACTTCAACGCTGCTGCAAACATAATGATATCTATTGAGAACCCCCAAGGTTCTCGAAACATGATAGACATCCAAAATGAAGAGAAAATGGCTCGCATGGAGCAAGAACTCGAGATCTTGAGGGAAGAATTACGCCAAGTGCGAGACTTGGCCAAACTTTCGGCTACCACTTTCCCTACTTTCAAGACGCCTATCTACTTCACAAAAACTGACTTGCCTTCTACCAACTTGCCAAATCTGCCAGAACAAATTCAATACGATCCCGCTCACGATCGAGTTCCACCAACTTCTCCAACCGCAGTTAGGACCGTTCCCGACCTTTCCAATCGCGACCCTACCATACCTACAATGCAATAGATACTTGGGGCACATGTCGCTGTTTCCTATGAGACACATGTTACACCCGTATATGCCATTGGAGCTCCTACCTTCATAATGTCAGCAGTGGTTAATGTCCCGTATGAGGTCGATCAATATGCAGAAATGGAGAAAGATACCAAGCTGAAAGAAGATGCAGCGATAAATGCCCAGCTTCAGGGTATAAGAAAGGCATTGAAAAACCTACAAGTTACTAGAGGAATGGAGAGTCTGGATTATGATGACTTGTCCATCCACCCAAACATTGACATGCCGGTAGGGTACAAACCACCGAAGTTTGATATGTTCGATGGAAAAGGTGACCCTCACGGATATTTAAGGGCATACTGTGACAAGTTAGTCGATGTAGGGAGAAATGAGAAGCTGAGGATGAAGTTGATCATCCGGAGTCTGTCTGGAGAAGCATTGACCTGGTACACTCACCAAGACCCTCGCAAATGGTGTGACTAGCAGGAGATGGCTGAGGACTTCATGACTCATTTCAGATTCAATACTGAAATTACTGCTGATAGATTCTCATTGGCCAACATACAGAAGAAGCCATCAGAGAATTTTCAGGAGTACGCATGACGTTGGAGAACTGAAGCCGCAAGGGTGCAACCACCACTAGATGAGAGTGAGATTTCAAAGTACTTTATTCGAGCTCAAGAAGGTGTCTACTTTGAAAAAGATGATGTCAATGATGGGCCAAAAGTTTGCAGAATTGGTCAAGATGGGAGACTTTATAGAGGAGAGTGTTAAATCTGGGACGATTCAGTCTATGGTCGCATTGCAAGCTGTAATAGGGCTATACAATCGGGTTCCATTGGCAGCACCAAAAATAAAAGGGAGGATGTTTCAGCTGTCACTTACCAACTAGGAGGACAGTCCCATCGATACCCCAGTAATCCCCAAATCGCTGTGCATACTTCATACGTCCCATACCCAATATATAATACCCATCCACACTATAATCCACCCCGAGCATCAGCATACCAAAATACTCCAAGACCATATGTCCCTGTCCAAGCACCAATCCACCAAAATAGACTAGCATATGCACCGAGACCACGTCCAAATCTTGACACTAGAAATGCTCGCACTTACACACCGATTACCAAACCCTACGCCCAATTGTTTGAGAGGTTGAGGATAGCGGGAGTGCTGCAACCAGTTGAAGGAAAACTTCTTGATCCAATCCCTCATAATTTTGATGGAAAAAAGCGATGCGCTTACAACTCGGGAATCCAAGGACACGACACAGAAGATTGTTATGGGTTGAAGAACCAGATAGAGTCTTTGATCATAAGAGGAGTAATCAAATGCACTCCAGCGCCTCTCAATGTGAACAACAACCCCTTGCCAAACCATGAGAATCGGGAAGTTAACATGGTTACTCTAGATGAAGAATATGGGGGCCCTGACTGTCCAGATATAGATGAACCAGATGCCATGACATCTTCGGCGCAACCTGTTATTACTGTTCAACTAAGGAAACCTCTGACTGTCCAAACTTATCTCCCAAGAGTTGTAGTGACCGCTCTGATCACTAAAAATCCTGAATATTGTACCAAAGCAGTCCCATGGGACTATCGAACATGCGCCAAGGGCAAGATAATTGACACTGCTGTGGCCCAAGGGATGACTAGGTCGGGGAGGTGTTATGCCCCAGAGGATCTAAATCAAAGAGCTCTTGGAAAAGAAAAGAATCCAAAGAAAAATGTTACCGATGCTGAAGCCGCAAAATTTTGGAAGAAGATGCAGCCTAAAGACTATTCAGTCGAAGAGCAGCTGAAGAAGACGCCTGCCCACATATCTATTTTGTCTCTACTTATGAGTTCTGAAGCTCATAAGAATGCTTTGATGGAAGTGTTAGATGGAGTGAATATTCCAAAAGAGACCACCAGTGAAATCTTAGCTTCAACGATTGGAAGAATAGTAGTCAAGCACAACAAAGAGCTTTCCATGATGATGAGCTGCCTACAGAAGGGGCTGAGCACAACAAAGAGCTTCACATCGCAGTCAAGTGTTGTGATAAGGTTGTGACTCGAGTTCTAATTGATGGTGGTTCTGGATGCAACATCTATCCTTTCACCACTCTGAGGAATTTAGGCGTGAATATGGGTGAGATAAGGGAATGTGAAAGTTCGAGCTTTTGATGGAGCGCAAAGAAGTGTCATTGGAGAGATCTATCTCACATTGCAGGTGGGGCCGGCTGAATTCCCCATCCTATTTCAAGTGATGGATGTATCATCCAACTACAATCTGTTGCTGGGAAGACCATGGTTTCACATGGCAAGAGCGGTTCCTTCCACTCTTCACCAATGTGTAAAGTTTGAGTTGGGTCGCACATAAGTTACCATCCACGGAGAGCTCAGTCACCCCATCCTTTCTGTTAATTCTATCCTAGTCGCTGATGAGTTAGATGGAGCCACTTTTCAAACTTTGGAAATTAAGCATGCTATAAGGGTCGGTGAGAAAGCAGAGGTAGGTAATACAAAGTTGTCAAGTACAGTGAAAATGGTTGCGTCAGAGATGTTGAAGTATGGATATCAGCCTAAGAGTGGACTTGGACCTAAGTCCAATGGCATAGTTGAGCCGATCCAGCTAAAGCATCAGAGAGGCACCAACGGACTAGGATATGAGCCTACCTCAGGAAGAGACTGTCACGGGTCAAGCGATACAATCTTTGTACCAAAACAAGCTTTGATTCCAGATCAAGTTGGTGTTGATGACATCATAGAAGGAATAGGCAATCTGTTCGTGGCCATGGCTGGAGAAGAAGAAGGGATAAATCTCAACAAGTTGACCATCCGTGATGTCGAACCTGGAGAAATCTTGCAGAATTGGACCA
>NW_006239063.1:711586-733031 GCF_000226075.1 Solanum tuberosum | reverse complement strand
CATATACTCATCGATAATTGTGCAAAACATGAGTTGCAATCATTTGTCGATTGCTTTGCAGGATATCACCAAATCCTGATGGATGAAGACGATGCAGAGAAGACGGCGTTTATCACTCCATGGGGAGTGTATTGCTACAGAGTAATGCCATTTGGTCTCAAAAATGCTGGTGCAACCTACATGAGGGCCATGACTACCCTTTTTCACGATATGATCCACAAGGAAATTGAAGTGTACGTGGATGATGTCGTTATCAAATCCAAAAGAAGTTCAGACCACCTGGATGACTTACGAAAGTTCTTTGACAGGTTGCGTAAGTATAATCTGAAGTTGAATCCAGCAAAGTGTGCATTTGGAGTACCCGCGGGAAAACTGTTGGGATTTATCATTAGTAGGAAAGGCATAGAGTTGGATCCATCGAAGATAAAGGCAATCCAAGAGCTACCTCCACCCAAGACCAGGAAGGACGTGATGAGTTTCTTGGGAAAGACTGAATTAAATAAGTCGGTTCATAGCTCAATCCACATTGATCTGTGAACCCATATTCAAATTACTGAAGAAGAATGCTTCCATGAAATGGACAGAGGAATGCCAAAAGACTTTCGATAGAATCAAAGAATACTTGTCCAACCCACCAATATTGGTCCCACCAGAACCTGGAAAGCCTTTGTTACTATATTTATCTATTTTGGATAATGCATTCGGATGTGTATTAGGGAAGCATGATGAGACAGGTAGAAGAGAGCAAGCTATTTACTAATTGAGCAAGAAGTTCACACCATGCGAGGCAAGATACACCTTGTTGGAACGAACTTGTTGTGATTTGACTTGGATTGCGCAAAAATTTAGGCATTACTTGTCTGCCTACACCACATACTTGATCTCAAGAATGGATCCACTAAAGTACATCTTTCAAAAGCCCATGCCTACGGGTAAACTGGCGAAGTGGCAAATTTTGTTGAGCGAGTTTGATATTGTGTACGTGACACAGAACATCAAAGGACAAGCTTTGGCTGATCAGCTCGCAGAAAGTCCGGTGGACCAGGATTACAAGCCACTCATGACCTACTTCACTGATGAAGAGGTGTTGTTTATATGAGAAGATATATCCGAATCGTATGATAGATAGAGAATGTTCTTTGATGGGGCATCAAACTCTATAGGAGTTGGTATAGGAGCAGTCTTAATTTCGGAAACAGATCATTATTACCCAATCTCAGCCAAGATTAGTTTTTATTGTACCAACAACATGGCGAAATATGAAGCTTGTATTCTCGGACTTAAATGGCCATAGACATGAACGTCAAAGAACTCTTGATGATAGGATATTCCAACTTGTTGGTTCATCAGGTGCAAGGAGAATGGACCACTAAGAATGTCAAGATCCTTCCTTATTTGCATTACATAAAAGAGTTGAGTAGGATATTTACAAGGATTGAGTTCAAGAATGTCCCTCGAGCTCAAAATGAGTTTGTCGATGCTTTGGCAACATTATCCTCTATGATACAACACCCAGACAAGAATTATATCGACCCTATCGATATAGAGATACATGATCAACATGCATACTGTTTTCATGTAGATGAGGAGCTGGATGGAAATCCATAGTTCTATGACATAAGAAGATTGATAGAAGCACAAGAATATCCTAAAAATGCTACAAGCAAGAAGAAACGGACTTTGAGGAGGATGGCCAATCATTTCTTCCTTAACGGAGAAATCCTATATAGGAGAACTTCATATTTGGGATTGTTGAGGTTTGTCGACGCCACAGAAGCGACAAGGCTTTTGGAAGAAATACATGCAATAACATGTGGACCTCACATGAATGTGTTCACTTTAGCAAAGAAGATTTTAAGAGCTGGATATTTTTGGATGACCATGGAGAGAGATAGCATTCGATATGTGCAAAAGTGTCATTAGTGTCAAGTGCATGGAGATTTTATACGGGTTCCACCGAATGAGCTCAATGTGATGGGTTCCCCTAGGCCATTTGCCGCTTGGGGCATGGATGTTATTGGACCCATAGAACCTCCCGCATCAAATGGACATTGTTTCATCCTGGTGGCTATCGATTATTTCACAAAATGGGTCGAAGCTTCGACATACAAGGCAATGACTAAGAAGATAGTGGCAGACTTTGTTCGCAATAACATAGTTTGTCGGTTTGGAATTCTAGAATCAAACATAACAGATAATGCATGCAACCTTAACAACAATCTTATGAAGGAAACTTGTGAAAGGTTCAAGATTGCTCACCGAAATTCCACAGTTTACCGGCCACAGATGAATGGAGAAGTTGAGGCTGCAAATAAGAATATCAAGAAGATTTTAAGGAAAATAGTGGACAGTCATAGGCAATGGCATGAGAAGCTACCATATGCTGTGCTCGGTTATCGCACCACAATCAGAACGTCAACTGGGGTAACTCCTTATATGTTGGTTTATGGTTCGGAAGCAGTAATACCCGCTGAGGTAGAAATACCATCTTTAAGGATTATCCAAGAAGTTGTTCTGGATGATGCAGAATGGATACGTAGCAGGCATGAACAATTGATGCTCATCGATGAAAAGAGGATGGATGCGGTTTGTCATAGCCAACTCTATCAGAACAGAATGACCAAAGCATTCAACAAGAAAGTCAAACCTCGACAGTTCACACCAGGGTAGTTAGTATTGAAGAAGATCTTTCCTCACCAAGGAGAAGCCAAAGGAAAATTTGCACCAAATTGGCAAGGACCCAACATGGTTCATAGAGTACTCTCTGGAGGAGCGGTAATCTTAGCAAAAATGGACGGCAGATTAAGAACAAAGCCAATCAATTCAGACCGCATCAAGAAATAATACATCTGAAGACCTCCAGATTAGCGCTTATTTTTGGTACTTTTGCATTTTCAGTGTAACAGAACTACGTCTAGACTTGACTTCCCACGGTGGGGTACGTAGGTAGCCCACATCGGATCCGGTCTCCCTTAGAAAACCCAAAATCATCATTTCCATATATTCAGACCTACGCTCGATCTGAATTCCCTCGGTGGTATACGTAGGCAATCCTTGTCGGATTCGATCCCTTGCATTTCATACTTTTTACTTTTCTTTTGTATCGAACTACGTTGCGACCTGATTCCACTTGGTTACGTAGGCAGCCTGAGTCAAGCCCGGTCATTGCACGTCATATTTTTCACTCTCCCCTGTTGTATTGAACTATGTCTTGACCTGATTCCGCTTGGATACGTAGGCAGCCTGAGTCAAGCCCGGTCATTGCATTTCATATTTTTCACCTTCCTTTTGTATTTGAACTACGTCCTAACCTGATTCCACTTGGATACGTAGGCAGCTTGAGTCAGGCTCAGTCATTGCATTACATATTTCTATTTCTCCCACTTGTATTCGAACTACGTTACAATCTGATTCCTACTTTGGGGATACGTAGGCAGCCTGAGTCAGGCTCTATCAATGCACTGCATAATTTCCAAAAAAATTTCTTACCCTTAGGAAACACTTCCTCATAGTTAGCATAACCTCAGAATATGAAGAATCTCGATCGTCGCAGTGACTGTGAAAGAGCTAGACAAGCTTCAGCATGAGGGTAAAATCTACAAGAAGACTATGTTGGATATAGTCAACAAAATGGAAAGCTCGATGGACTTCGGAACATGTCATAATCTAAAAATGCTGGAGAATTACTACATATATATATATACCTAATATATAAGTAATATACATATTTTCAAAAAAAAAAAAAAAAGCTAATTCTTTCCAAAAGATTTTTCTACTCTTCCACTTACCAAGTCTCTAGGTTAAGAAACTAGGTGCATGCTAAGAAGACGTCGAAAGATTCCAGTGACGAGGTTTCAGTCCGCGAGTCGATACAAATCAACACCCCCTCCCAAACTAAAAATTTTCTTTGAGCGCAGGAACACAAGAATCAATAAAATAACATCAAGTCTCGGGGCACGACCGGAGGCGCCACTCGACCTCTACAATCATGAGCCAAAATACTATTTCCCTACTTTATTTCCCGGAAGTACTTCAACTTGCATCTTATGTCTAAGAATATTTTATATAAATTTTTTGTAGGTACGCTCAAGATCCAGATGAAATGCTGAAGAAAAGAGGGCCCTCGTAGGAAAATAGAATAGTTAGATTTCTGTCAAAATAACTCCACCAACTGGAGCTTGTAATCTGACCTCATCAACTACTCCGCCAATCGGAGACCACCGTCTAACATCGTCGAACTCCAAAAGCCTGGGGTTGTACATAGCAAATGTCACTCAAACTCCATCGATTGGAGGTTGTACATAGCAAACATCGTCAAACTTCGCCAACCGGAGGCTGTACATAGCAAACATCATCAAAATCCACCAATTTGAGGCTGTACATAGCGAATATCGTCAAACTCCACCAACCGGAGGTTGTACATAGCAAACATCGACCGAACTCCGCCAATCGGAACTTGTATATAAGAAAAGAAGCAACACTCCGCCAATCAGAGACCACATCGTAGTGATGTCACCTAAGCTCCACCGACCGGGGGCATACAAGCCCAATGAAACTTTCATACACTAACAATAACATGTTACATTACAAGCTTTACAAAGCCGGATACATGCTTTTGCTTTACAACAGCCCCGCCAAGCGGAGGTCTACATTACAAGCTTTACACAGCCGGATACAGGCTTTTACATTACAACAGCCCCGCCAGCCTTTACATTACAAGTTACTTTACCTACATCACATTCACAACACAAAAAACAGGTACATCAACAATCGTTTGGACATCTACACTCTACTCTTTTACATTCCAATTTCAATTTACAATTTTTGAACCGCAACAGGTACTTCTCACCTTTTTACATGTTGTGCAGGACAACACATTGCAACGAGGAACTCCCTCTAAGAAGCAAACTAGGGCAAGTTAGTGCAATGTCAAGCATCACTAGCTACGTCAAGGATTCACTTTCAAAACACAACTCGACTCGATTTTTCAAAAGTTCAGATAACTCTCTCAGGTCTCACTTCATTATAACCCGACACTAGGACATTTTTTTAAAAAAAACAAAAAATCATCCCTTTGCCATAAGCCTCCAGTAGAAATTGCTACGGAGCATTTTCTCATTCATGTTCTTTAGAACTATATCTCGTCCCTCTATTCGTGCTAATCTCTTCAAACCTCACCACCAAAACATTTCAGTATTACCATAATTCGATACTGGAGCAAATATTTTAACAAAAATTGCTATGTTCCTACACTCTCGAACTACATATGGCCTGATTTCTCATGAAACACTACAAGAAAAAAGGCATTTCCCAACAATTTTTTTTGTTGCTATATATCAAATGTTGTTGCAAAAAGTACTTTTGTCAACAATATAAAAGTTGTTGCATGTTGTTGCAATAAACGCTGATGCAAAAAGTTTTTGCAACAACAAAATATATTGATGCCAAAAACTAACTTATTGCAACCAAATAATTGTTTCCCTACATTAATATAGTTGTGGCTTATAAAAAATTTCGCAACAAAATTTAATGTTGCCACAAATTAACTTTTTTACCAACAATATCAGTTGTTGTAAAAAAATGACAAAAAGTTAGTTAATAATCTGTTAGAAGGATTTTAGCAACAATAATTTTTATTGCAATACATATTTATTATACAACTTTAGCAACAATTTGTGAATAACTGTATATACACAATACACTTTTCTTTTAGAATTTTTTCACAAATATTTATATTAAGAATTATATAAATTTGCAAAGGTCAATATAAGATTGATATTCCAAAGAACTAAATACTTCTGCATGTTTGTACTTGTAAGAAAAAAGAATAAGCAAGTCATTAATTATATTCTAATCCTACTAGTACCTTTTGAACAATCTGATATTCCAATAGTACTTGTATTGAAGCAATAGTTCAATTATGCATGTCCATCCTGCAAATAAAAGATAAATATAATTATAATTTGACAAAGTATGTTATAAAATACACAAATATAAATCTAAAAGACAGATATTATGAATGCACTCACTTATACACCCAAACACACTTTAACTCCTGATAAATCTCCTTATTTCATTTGCATTTAAGAAAAAATAGTAATAATATAGGTGGATTCGAGTTGTTTGGGACTCCTATGACAACTAAATAGTTTATGTTGGGAGTACTTTTCAAGATGCCACAGTACTGCTTACATAATACACATTTTCTTTTTAGAAATTTTGTACAAATATTCTCTACACTTTTAGCAACTATTTGTGAATAACTTCTATATACACAATACACTTTTCTTTTAGAATTTTTTCACAAATATTTATATTAAGAATTATATAAATTTGCAAAGGTCAATATAAGATTGATATTCCAAAGAACTAAATACTTCTGCATGTTTGTACTTGTAAGAAAAAAGAATAAGCAAGTCATTAATTATATTCTAATCCTACTAGTAACTTTTGAATAATCCGATCTTCCAATAGTACTTGTATTGAAGCAATAGTTCAATTATGCATGTCCATCCTGCAAATAAAAGATAAATATAATTATAATTTGACAAAGTATGTTATAAAATACACAAATATAAATCTAAAAGACAGATATTATGAATGCACTCACTTATACACCCAAACACACTTTAATCTCCTGATAAATCTCCTTATTTCATTTGCATTTAAGAAAAGAAAGTAATAATATAGGTGGATTCGAGTTGTTTGGGACTACTATGACAACTAAATAGTTTATGTTGGGAGTACTTTTCAAGATGCCACAGTACTACTATTAAATTTAGAGGTAATTGAATTACTACTAGACTCTATCTTGCTCAATACTATAATATTACTCCACTTTATATCAAATATATGATCCATGCGGAACAAGAGATATTTAGGCAACGTACCTCACTTGATTTCTTCTTTTCCAGCTCTACAATTTTTGCCTCAACTGATGATTTTTCACTCAAAAGCCTCTTCTTTGTTTCTTCTACGGTACGCAACATAGAACGAGCTTTCAGTTCTCATGGATCTTTTCAAAGACCTGCAAGTGAAGTCACATGAGTTTGTGTTTTGTGGATACTAATCTGGACAAAATATGAAGGCCAAATAACAATTTATGGCTTTAATTGATTATTTGCGTCAACCAACTCTTTCGGAATAGTTTTCTTTGAACCTTGAGAACTCAACTTTGGAAGCCGCATTTTTAAGCTTCGCTTCTCTGATAAGGCAGCCTACGAGGAATGGAGTAATAAAATGAATGATTGTCCCCTTAATAAATCAAATTTAATAGCATTTAAAAAATACCTTAAGCTCTACATCTTTTTCATTGCACAACGAACTAAATTTATCACAATCATAAATTGTCCACTTTATATCAAATATATGATCCATGCGGAACAAGAGATATTTAGGCAACGTACCTCACTTGATTTCTTCTTTTCCAGCTCTACAATTTTTGCCTCAACTGATGAGTTTTCACTCAAAAGCCTCTTCTTTGTTTCTTCTGCGGTACGCAACATAGAACGAGCTTTCAGTTCTCATGGATCTTTTCAAAGACCTGCAAGTGAAGTCACATGAGTTTGTGTTTTGTGGATACTAATCTGGACAAAATATGAAGGCCAAATAACAATTTATGGCTTTAATTGATTATTTGCGTCAACCAACTCTTTCGGAATAGTTTTCTTTGAACCTTGAGAACTCAACTTTGGAAGCCGCATTTTTAAGCTTCGCTTCTCTGATAAGGCAGCCTACGAGGAATGGAGTAATAAAATGAATGATTGTCCCCTTAATAAATCAAATTTAATAACATTTAAAAAATACCTTAAGCTCTACATCTTTTTCATTGCACAACGAACTAAATTTATCACAATCATAAATTGCCATTTCTAAGTTTTACTTCTCAAAAGTCAAGATATCTTTCAAGTTATCCAATTATTTTTGCATCTGTGATTCTTGGTTTTGCTTTCCCTATTTGCTTTCCATGTAAATCTTCAGGCAACTGCTCATCAATACAAAGATTATAAGCTTGAAATAAATATATATCTAAAATAAGTTTATTACATATTGTGTTTTTCTGTTGTAATTAAAATGATAGATGGATATGCATAGAGATACAACACACAAGGAGATGAAAAATCTATTCCAATAATATTATAGCAAGTCAATGTTAACATAAAAGAATGATCTCTATTTTCATCTTATTACCAGCAACATATACTTGTAAACAAAAACAAAATTTCAGCAACATATATTATTTTCATCTAATTACCAAATGTGATGCTCGAACAAACTAACAACTTATGTTTTGTGATCAATGAGCAATACTCGATAATAGCACTAGTTCAACATGTAGTAATAATAATAGTAATTAGAGTTTGCTTACCAAGAGAGGTAGGAGGACTAAACATCCTAGATGTAGCCTATTGGAACAAGATAGCTATATGCAAGTTGCTATGGAATTTGTGCTGTAACAAAAATAAGTTATGGGTCAAGTGGGTCCACTGCTATTACATAAAGGGCAATTCTATCTGAACAACCTGAGAGTATAGACCATCTATTTTTCCAATGTACATATGCTGCTACCATATGGTCCAAGCTGTTACAATGGTTGGGAATAGATAGACAAGTTTTGCCTTGGACAGAAGAAATGGAACGGGCACAAGACCAAGTACGAAGCAATAGAGTTGTTGATGCCATCTATAAAATGACCTTGGCTGCCGGTGTCTACTATTTTTGGATTGAAAGGAATAATAGTGTGTTCAAGGCTATGAAAACTGAGCCCCGTAAGGTAATCCGGAGGATAATCCAATAGGTCGTGTTCAGAGGATCACATCAAGCACGCCTAACAGCAGCCAATGCAAGTCTAAATTTTTACCCTTGAGAATAGAAACAATAGATATGAGACATTTACTTACCCATTTGACATTCATTAGACTTGCAGAACTTGTCTCCTTTGAACTGGTTGAAGCTGTAATGATATTGAAAATTGAAGCAGGAAGGCCATTTTGTTAAATATGGTACAAATTAATAACTTAGTATGTCGATAAAAGAAGAATAGAATGAGGAAGAGGCGAAGATATATGGTGAGAGTGAAAAAAAATTAAGTAGTAATGTAGCATCTATGAATTTAGCGATGTATACTATAAATAAATACCTTTGGATTCTTCAAATGAGATACTAGCGCCATCATGCTCTCTTTTAACAATTTTTTGGTCATGCACTAAACGAACTTCCATTACTTCTCAATTTTTTCGCTCCTCTTCAAGTTGATTCTTAACTTCCATTAGCTTGCTTTCTACACTATATCGTTTACGACGTTCTTCTTCTGCCTCCTTTTGTTGTTCTTGAATTTCATTTCTAGATATTCTACTTGCTAACTTAATTCCAGATCCTTGACCAAGAATGTACTTTGATTTTTTCTCCCATTATTTGCAGAAATGCAGCATTAATAATAGGATCCACATCGGTACCCTCTTCAATTTCTTGAATTTTTTCAGCAACAACATCTTTCACTTTATCCTACAAAAAAGGTTATACTAGCTTTAACTCTCCATATTTATTTAAATAAACTCATTCTATGAATAAAGGTTTAAAAAGAGTACATTCACTTCAGCAGAAGCATTAGTAACTCATTACCCATTTGGCTTCATGTGAGTTATTTCCCAAAGTTTTTGAAAATTCGGCTCTTTTCCAGTGGTTGTGTCCCTCTGTCAAAACAAATGAAATTATGTTATTGTTTAAATTGTAACTATAATCGATAAAAAGAAAGACATATATCTCACCGCTTCATAAGACACTGCTTGAAAAGTTTTTCTGCCGCAAATATGATTCACTTTTTATTTTGCCTTGTTATTTTTGTTTCTTTCACTCATTTTCTGCATTGATTTTGAGTTTAGAAATTTATTTTGATCTAAGTATATAAGAAGTCAAAAAAGAAAACAAACAATATAAAAGGTTAAATTTTTCACTTTTAACTACCTTAAAATCATCAGAGCTGAAGTAGTCTACCAAGTAATTTCCATTCAGCTTCATTAACATCTGTTGGTATGTTTTGCAGACTCTCCTCTTTTGTGGAAAATTTCTTGAAATGATCATATGATGTCTACTCCGATGATATTGATATAAATTTTTTGCTGTTTGAAGAATCGTATCCCAATTGTGTTGTATGTTCGGAAGTTGAAAGGTGTCCTGCAATCAAAATAGTATAAATAATTAGGCTAAATAAAATGTGTCTTAGTTAGTTCCCAACCCGGCCAACTGTAGTTCTCAAAAGTTCAACATCTTCTATATCAAATCTCTTGCTCAAATCTTTTCATAAATAAGTTAACATAGTGTGCAGTTGAAGGACTCTTTTCCACAACAGTTGCTAGTTTTACATTTTCCTTCGGTCAGCTTTCTTAGTAAATACGCTCAAAATGAAATTCCATTAGCGCGGTTAGCTCTGGCACGCCGAGTTTCATCTAGAATGACCTTTGATTCGGTTTCCGAGGCAGCTAGGATGATTTTGTGGCATTTAGCATTTTGTATGGAAATTCATTATAACCATTGACTTTGGGTTGTTGCTGGTGCAACACTGAATGCAAGAGGCCACAATCTAAGACCTCCACGTTCAGGAGGTCTTGGCCGCATTCGTGGAGGGTCACCTCCCTTTCCTTTCATATCCATGGGCCTCTTTAAAGAAGAAAAAAATAAAGGTTTATTTAGATGCAAGGAAGGGCCATCGAAATTTTATCATCATCAACAAAGCAAGAAATGTTATGTAAAGTAACCATATAGAGAATGCTAACTGAGGCAACACACCCAAACTCATAGAAGTCAATGACTATTTTGTTTCACTTTTACTTGTAGAATGAGAAATCATTAACTGGTCATCAGTAGCACTTCAGAGATGCAGAAAAGTACTATAAAATGTTGTTAACAAGGCTGTCTCACGGACATGGGTGTCTGAAATGAGTTGGTGTTGTTCTTTTGACTATGGTCGTGGGAGGTGCTATCGTGTCACATATCAGAAGGGTTGAGATTGGAACAAGTTTCCAATTTTTCGTAATGCCCCACAGATTTTCTAAGTAATCTGCAATAAATGAACTGGACATGGAGTGTTCTTTTTTAACAGTTACTGGTCTCAGCAGCAACTGAAAATATTAGTTCACAAAACTTAGAAGTAACTTGAAGAAACAGGTAGCTACTGAACCAGAATATGTAGATATGGTTGAACATCCTATGTTGATATCTAACTTAGTATTACAGATTTTTTTTCATGATATCATGATTCCTGAGTTCATTTACAGTTGATCAACTAATAAATTAATTTTGTTCAAGACAGTTTGTGTTGGAAAAATTTAAGATTTCCAACAGCATGTTCTCTAGACATAGTTGAAGAATAAGTAATAAAGAAGCTAAAGAATTTCATTTGATGAGATTCGGAGATAAACACGAGAAAGAAATATTCCATAGGTACAAAATCAGTGAGGAATACATTAAACAAATGATCAAATGCTAGAAGAAAAACTACATTAAACATCAGTTGATGCAGATTACAATAAATATGGAGGTCAAGTAGTTAAACTTTCTTCGATAAGATAATTCCCTATTGAGATATTATTTAAATGAACCAAAACGTTAAATTGGGAGAATGGTCAAAGGAAAAGATTCAGCCAACAAGAGTGTGAAGAAGATGTTATACGAGATTGAATTCAATTGAATGGCATTTCATTGAGCAAATGTTATAGGAGATTGGATTTCATAGTATGATGGTTAACTGGCTATTAGATCAGTCAGCAATACATTTCATATCAATGGTGCCTAATCAGAAACTATCAATGTTAAGAGAGGTCTTAGACAGGGCTCCAGGTAAACCTAATCTCAAATAGGGCTCTAGGCAATAGGAGATGAAATATCTGTGCAAATACTCAACGACAAGTTTGAGTTATTTTCAGTAGCTTTAGGACTCCATGAAAACTTAAGAAAAAGTCAGGCTTATTTTGGAGGAGTAAGTAGTCATATTCAACAGAGGATATTGGGAATACTAGGGTATGAATTTGGAGAGTTGCCTTTTAGGTATCTTGCAGTCCCTCACTCTACCAGAAGATTAACAATTCTACAATGCAAACCATTGGTGAACAAAATCACAGCTAAAATAAGCACATGGATGGTAAGACCCTATCATAAGCAGGGATAATCCAACTTATCAAAGTTGGATTGCCTGGTGTACACGCTTATTCAGAAAACAACTAGAAACTGATCAGATACTACAAAGAAAGAAAAAATACATTAAAGGAAAAGATAGCTGAACTTCTTCGACGAGATAAAAGAGACAGAGAACTACATTACCAGAAATACCATTACTGAACATTTACCATTTCAACTACAACAACAAAAATGTACAGAGAGCTAGAAAGCCAGAAACACTATTGTTGGCCATTTACCATTTCAACAAAAGAAAACGATAGAGAGCTACGATTATAAAAAACACAACTAATGATTTAGGCATTGGCTATCCATCAACAACTATCTTCAACTTTAAATTTCAAGTTAAATTAATAACACAAACTCTTGTTAATGGTTCTCAGTTAGAAAATGATCAGATGCTAGAAAAAAAAGAAAAATTACATTGAAGGATCAATTTTTGTACATTACAATGCATAAGAAGGCCAAGTACTGACTGTTTACCAATTCAACAAACAAAGAAGTCAGGGAGCTATGACGATAATCAGAAATACAACTATAATGCAAAAGAAAGCCAAATAGCTGAACTTCTTCGACAAGATAAAAGAGACAGAGAACTAGATAGTCAGAGCTATCATTACTAACCATTTACTATTTCAACCAAAAAAAGACAAAGAGAAAAGTACATTACCAGCATATAAGCAACAATCCTATTATTTGCTAGATCAGGAACTCCCTTTCAATTCTTGACATCATGTCTAGCATTATGTAGAACTTTCACTGAGAGCTCGGTAATAAAATCTTTAGCCCCAGGACCTACGGCAACTGTTCGATCTGGTGGGATAATCACCTTCAACTTTCCATTGTCATTTTCCTTACGTTTCTTTTGGGTTGAAAGCCCTGTTGTCTTTCCTCTTCCCTTTCTCTTTTTTCTTTAACAATACATAGAGATATTAAAATATATGTAAATAAAACATATATGATCTAGAGATTTTGAAGAGATATAATTTTAACAAATGGATAAACTTACTTGGAGGCAGCATTGCGCTTACATCGGCAGTTTCACTATCATTAGAAATATGCATATTTTTCATCATGATTGGCTGCAACCACAATAACAACAAACCGAGTAATATCCGACTACATGATTAGTTGCAACATACTATAATATTATATAAATAAATACTAGTCAAAATTACAAATCATAAAAGTAAAAGATAGCAATTAACAAACAAAAGCAATGCCAAAATGATAAAGTAATAAAATAGTGTTCAAAAATTGAGAGAAACAAATAAAGCTTCTAAGAAAAAAGATAAAGAAATATGGGAAAAGTAGAAAATAGAAATTAACAGTTTTGGTAAGTGAAAAACAAAACTTCTACAGACAAACTGATTCAAACAAATTTTATCTTGATGACAAGTTGAAAATCAAAACCAATCATCATCCTCAACTTCATCATATTCACTAGTATCTTCATCTATTGCAGAATCACTGAAGTCATCTACATTTTCATGATAGGCTCATCTACAACTACTAAGTCGGCTTCTTCCTCGTTATTGAGAGAAGGTGCTTCAACACTCACTCCATCAATATCTTCTCTTTCTATTCTGATGTTATCATTCTCCAACTCTACTTCTTGATTTGTTTCTCCTCTTTCAACCCAGTCAATTAGTTGATATTGTTCCATTTCATCTTTTTGTTCGGGAAGATCATACAAATTTTGTGGTCTTACCCTTATCACTGAATGCCATTTTTCACTTTGACCATGTTTCACATAATACACTGATTGAGCTTGTGAGCCTAGAATGAATGGATCACTTGTGTAATGAAGTCATGTTATATCTACACAGACAAATCCATATTTATCTTTTTTGTAACCTCTACTTTGACTACGACCTTGAGAAGGAACTTCAAACCAATCACATTGAAATAACATAACTGATTTATTGTTCATATATTGGATCTCTAAAATTCTTCTTCTCCTTCCAAAATAATCAACATTCCCTATATGTTCATTACTCTTCACAACCACACCACTATTTTGAGTTTTCAAACCTAGCTCAGATTCCATTGTTCGAAAGCGAGAACCATTCAAGATATATCCGCTATAACAAAAAACTTGAGGATCTGGAGGTCTTGCCAAAATTAGTAATTCGGTTATCACCATTTTCCTTTAATTGTATCACCTGTAGTATTTTAATTTCAAAATCACAAATAATATTAATGTTATTTAAAAAAATAAATTTACAAATCATGAAATGAAATATTTTACCTTTTTTTCAAACCATAAAGGAAATTCCTCCTTGTTTCTCTTTGCTACATTTCTATTATTCTCCTTTGTTAAAATTTCTAAATGTTCCCTATAGATTGGAGAGATTTGAAAATAAATTTTAAAAAATAGAACACAATTGTTAAGTGTTTGTAAGAAAATGATGTAAAGGTGAAACATATCTTACTCAATCCAAGGTCTGACTTCCTCACAATTTTGGAGAATGTAAAAATGAGCCTGATTGATTTCTAAAGTATTCAAATTTGTCTAGGAATGCTAGTGGTTTACCATAACAATTAAATATAGATAAGCTATTGTGATCAATGTTAGAAGAATTAGAATTCCTATCTGGACGATTTTGCTTCGTTTCCATATCACTCAAATATCTAGAGAACAATGTAATGCACTCTCCTGCAATATGACCCTCAACAATTGATCCTTCTACACGATAGTTGTTGCGTACATAACCTTTCAAGGTTCGCAGAAATCTATGAAGAAAAATATTAATATTTTAATAAATTTAAATTAAAAGAATAGATTTAAAAAGTAAGAAACCAACCTTTCAATGTAATACATCCATCGAAATTGAACAGGACCACCCAACTTCGCCTCATTTGCCAAATGAATTGCCAAATGAACCATAACATCAAAGAACGTCGGCATAAACACACGTTCTAATTTACATAATGTCACTCGTATGCTTTTATCTATCTGATCTAGCTTCTCCACAGATAACTCTTTAGAACAAAAATCATTAAGGAACAATGACAATTCAATTAATGGGTCTTGTGCATCTTTTGGTAAAATTTCTTTAATGATAAGTGGTACAATTCGCTGAAAAAGAACATGATGATCATGACTTTTAAGCCCAAAATTTTTAGCTTCCTTGATACAACGACTAATGTTAGAAGCGTAAGCATCATGTAACTTAACTTCTTTGATGAGCTGACAAAATTGAATCCTTTCTGCCTTAGACATTGTATAACTTGTTGGAGGAAGTATGTATTTATCCCCACTTTTTATGGGATGGAGGGACTTTTGATCTTCATTTCTTGCAAGTCCAATAGAGATTTCAGGGTGTCCTTTGTTTTTCCTTCAATATCCAACAATGTACCTAACACAGTTTCACTAATATTCTTTTCAATGTGCATCACATCCAAATTATGTCTCAACAATAAAGTCTTCCAAATATGGAAGTTCAAAGAATATACTTTTGTTTTTCCAATTATCATATCTTTCAGTATCTCATTTTCTTTTTCTTGTGTTGTCATCAGTGGACCTTTGTGAAGAGGTATTAAGTTGCACACGCACATCTTCACCACTCAAAGTATGTGGTGCAATTCTCTCCACCTTTGTGTTATCGAAAAAACTTTTATTTCGACGATAAGGATCATTTATCTCCAAGAGCCTACGATGACCCATATAGCATTGCTTTCGACCATGTTTCAAGTAAGCAGGGCAAGTATGAACATGACAAACTGGACAAGCTAATTTACCTTTAGTGCTCCTGTTGGAATATGCACAGCGGAAACATTTTTCAAAATCACAAACTTACATAAAAACATAATAATGTAATCTAAATAAATTGTGAAACTCTAACCTTTTGTAGCTTTCACACAACTCGTTCAGGGACTGGGACTCCAGAATTGCAGTCTTCTACTAATTCCTGACTAACTTTCTTAATCAAGTCTTGTGTGGACAAGAAATTTTCAGAAAAATGATATCTTTCCTTGAGAACCACCACCCCTATTTATACTTTTTAGTATAAGGGAAATGTTTGAAAGATGAATGTTTCTAGTCATAATTAATGATCATTAATAGTCATTAAATACCTTTAGGTGTATTTGGACACTGTTAAGTGTATCCAATAATCATGATCAATAGTCATCAACAACCATTAAATACCATTAAGTGTATTTTGACATGGTTAAGAGTATCTAACAACCATGATCAATAGTTATCAACAACCACTAAATATCATTAAGTGTATTTAGAAAGTCATTAAACACCAAGGGTAATCAACAACCATTAAACATCATTAATAGCTACTGATAACCATTAAACACTATTATTTGTTTCTTTCATCTTCTAAGGAAATAAAACATTGCAGTATTTTTTTTTGTTCTTTTAAGGAAAGAAAAAGTTTTTTCTCTTTTAAACTAATAAAAGTCAAAAACAATTTATTCCTAAGCCAAAAAAAAATACTAACAGTCCTTTTCTTTTCCAACTAAATCAATTAATCAGGCATAGTAGGGACCACAAATTTATTAGCAGAGGCTTTCAATTATTATATGTAATTCGTAAAAAACATGAATTAACCATATCATAATAAATCACAGATTGTACCACTATAAATCTGCAACTGCACTCCTCTATTTAATTTCAAATTATTTTTTTTTCGTTACAACTTATTTAACTCCCCATGTTAGAATTACCGACACCAATCAATTAAACTAAACTTCTGAAAAATTTAATTCATTGATTAATTTAATCCTTTATCTTTATGCTTAAATTAATTCACGTGAAGGATATACATATATAATCCACCTGCAGGGTTTTCACGTGACTACTTATAAGCAACCATAAAGGGGTGTCGTCTTTCTCATATCCGAGATATGGTTCTATCAGCTAATTATTATTTCACGAATGTAATTTGTTATTATCCAATCCATTAGGAATTTTTTTGACTCATCATAGAGTCTCACCTTTTAATAGATGAAAATAATAAAGCAAACTACAAAGATCATAATAACTACATCAAGATTAAAGAGTATAAGCTCATGTAATGGACTAGAGATATTATTTATTGAAATTCAGAACCTAAATGCATATCTCAATTTGGTCCGTTCAATACATATAAAATGTACTAACACAAGAAGTTGAAATTTTACCATTCCCATAATTAAGATTGAATTAGATTTAATCTTGTGTTACAATCATCAAGATGTTTGTCCAATATCATCTTTGATTGTGAACATTTAATTTATGACTTATAAGAACCGACAATTTTAATCTTCCGCGTATGACTTAAGCAACTCCATACCCAAAAATCGTCTACTATATAAGCAATGGACACACATATAAACACAATGATCTATTCAAACAAAAACTTTATTGTAACAATTTACATAAAACGTAAAGTCTTTATAAAAGATTAAAATCAATACTATAACTCAACCATATGGTTAATAGTATATCCCAACAGCTCCAACCAGATAAAATACCATAAGCAGGAAAATCATTGATTGTCCACAACAAAGAAACATGTAATTGAAAATTTTGTTTCATAAAAGGATTAAAACCATCTGAAGCAAGTCCAAGTCTTACACTACGAGGATCTGAAACAAAATTTGGATATTTTTCATCAAAACTCTTCCATGCCAATGAGTCAGCAAGATGTCATAACACTCCATCATCAACTCGTTCATCCTTATGCCACCTCATTTCTTTTGCGGTTCCTTTTGTCATAAACAATCGTTCTAATCTAGGTATAATAGGAAAGTGTCTAAGAATCTTTCTAGAAATTCCTTTCTTTTTGTTATTCAAATTACCTGAAGCAACCTCACTATTGGCATCTTTTCCTTTTCTCATTGTCCATCTTTTTTCACCACATTTAGGACATTGTTCAAGATCGGCATATTCCTTTCTATATAAGATACAATTATTAACGCAGGCATCTATCTTCACATAATCTAAACCCAAATCTTTATTTATCTTTTGAACTTCATAAGTAGAATTTGGGAGCACATTTTCTTTAGGTAAAGCATCACTAAGTAATTTCAACAAAGAGTCAAATGAAGTATTACTCCATCCATGCATACACTTCATTTGAAAAAGACGCACTATAAAAGAGAGTTTGGAGAACTTTTCACAACTTGGATACAATCGAGTTTCTGCATCCTTCATTAACTTATAGAATCTCTTAGCTTCTGCATTAGGCTCTTCGTGTGGTGACTCAGTTGTCTCATCAAAGTCATAACTATTATTGGGAACACCATGATATATATCATGCAACATTTCAAAAAGAGGAGCATCATCTTTCTCTAAATTTGAATCTTCACTAATATTTGTTTCATCATCTGAAGATAGATCAAGCTCACCATGAAGAATCCACTTTTTATAAGTTTGATTCATTCCCAACCTACATAAATTTTTTCTCACTTCATCTCGCGTTTTCCAAAGAACATTATTGCATTTTATGCACGGACATTGAATTCTTACACCAATCTCAAAATTAGAAAATGCAAAAATTCAAAAATTGCTCCACACCATTTAAATATTGCGGTAACGCTCTATTTCCAATAAATATCCAACTTTTATCCATTATATACTTACCTACAACAATTTTAAATCAATTAATATACAGCTATATGATTTTTAAATTAAAAAAATAAAGAAAGATAGAGAAAAACTTCATATTATGAAAGGTCAACATAAAAACTAGAAATTACTTTTAAGACCAGAAATTCTATTTTGTATAATGAACATCTTCAAAAATCATTCATATATCTACAACCTCTCATACAAAAGAGTATAAAATAGATTAGAATAGCTAAACAATTTATATTCAAATCTACGTGTGATATTTCAATACCAATATAAGCAACTTAAAAAAAAAAGATGGCTTATAAATGAGTGGTGCAACTAGTACTAGGACATATCACGTATATCTTTACCATATAGCAGGAAATAACTTGTAAGAAAGTGTGCTAAAGATAGCTATGCAGGCAAGTTAAATGGCATATCTTAAGTGAGAATATAATAAATTCATAGGTACCAATGGCAACAAGTTGGTCAACCAAATCTTTAGACAAGCATACACATGACCAAACTGTATTACATCAACATCATTTCAAAATGTAAGGAAGAACTAAAGTAAAAGAGTAAATTGTGATCACACCTGTTTACCACTGGAAACAGGTCGCAGTATTGCTCCAGCACCTACAACTTTAGCTTTAGCTATGGCAATAGATGGAAGATGAGACCCTACAAAACAATAAACCATGCTAAGAATATTCATTTAATTAATCTAAATTCTTAGATTATTCAACCAAACAAATGCTATCACCTATGAGAAGCAAAGAAAATTTAGTCTTGAGAGACCATACCTTAAAACTAATGAGGTGTTAGAAGAAAAGGTGCAATATAGTACAAGGAATAAGCTTTCAGATGCTATGTAGCAACACAATGTATCATAAACATAATCATTGACTCTGAACCATCAATGGGTTTGGAAACTCGACAATGAAGATCACAATGTCAAACTATACCAATAGATACCAAAGATAATTAACTCTTGTTTTAAATGTTGAATAGACTAGTTTTTGGTCAAAAACTAAATTTCGTAAAAGTTTAAAAAGCAACAGCAGACACTAACCTAAACAAATCTTGCACTTAAAATAAAAAAATAAGACACACACATTAATCAATCAACAGCTACATGCATTCCCACTAGATAAAAACAACCCAAATTAATATTCACACCGACTTTCGGCCATGCAGTCCGTCTCAACACCCCACACCCAGTCGTTTGGGGGCAGTTTCCAATTTCACAAAGCCCAATTATCGGCAAAACTAGAGACGTCAATGTCAGAATGTCTTGGTCATTAGTAAACATTTTTGCCCAAATTTTCCTTACTGTAACCGCAAAAAACAGAGCAGAAAACCCCAATATGAAGCTACCAACAGGGCCTACAATTGCTGCAATTTTCACTTTGTTTGGTTGTCTAGCACCTAACTAATTGGCCACTCTTGTTGATACACTGAAACTAAGAGATGGCGGAAACATATAAATCAAAGATGTTGTTTGAATTAAAATTCCCATTGATGCAGCTGTAGCTCTCGGATTTATCAAAAGTCGGCAGAGCAAAATCATGATTTCGTACCACCACTATTCCAGGCAAACCGAAATACAACTAGGAATCCCATCCCACTAATCTGTCCAAAGAGACTAAATCAAAACCAATTGAACTTTAACAATGCAAATCAAATTTTACAAAATAACCTAGGAGACTAAATCATAAGAAAGTCATATGCAAGAATTCACCAAACTTTGTGAAAAGAAACTAAATCATAAAGAAAACTCACCAGATAGACTTCAAGAACAACGTCTTCTTTAGTAAAACAAGAACGAGAAACCTAGTTTCAGTTTTCCCCAAAACTGAAGAGGCGTAAGTTTTTGCGAAGGAAAATAAAAATTCTAAACTTCTACAAAAAAATTTGGCGGAAACAAAAAAAAACCGCGATTGGATTGGCGGAAAACTAAAAGTAATCTATCTTTTGCCACACTGTTTTAAGTTATTGTCAAATTAAATATATTAGCAACAATAAAAAAAAAATTGTTGCCAAATATTTTTTAAGATAGCAACAAATTAAATTGTTGCCATTATTAAAGTTGGGCAACAATATCATTATTGTTGCGAAAACGTTGTTGCAATATTTTAATATTTGAAACTTATTATATTAATTATTATTAACAATATAATATCGCAACAATACTAATATATTTGGAAACAACAAAAATATTGTGGTTAAAAATTAAAAGATATACCAACAATTAAATCAAGTTGTTGTGATTTATCAATATAAGCCAACAATAATATAGTTGTTGCTAAAAAGTTGTTGCTAATTCCATAATTTGTTGTAGTGAAGCCTGAGATATATAGGCAACTCAGAAGCCAGAGTTCGGCCATAACTCCATAAACATTTCTTGCCGAGTTTTGCTCAAGGTGTATTTTAGTGGGTCGCCTAAAATTGGATTGTGTCAATGTTTCTTTGTCCACGTCTTCCCTACTCTCTTCCATGGACAAAGAAAGAGGCAAGCTGTTGACACCCAATTTTGGCTCTTATTTAACTAAAGTTTTAATAATAATAATAATAATAAAAATATATATATATGCTATGGATCTTTGTAGGAATAAAAAAAAGGATTTTTAATTATATATTTTATTTGATAAATTTATTTCATAAATACTATTTTTTATATAAAAAATTAAATATTATATTACTACTTACTTTCTCATTTTT
>NW_006239063.1:671631-711469 GCF_000226075.1 Solanum tuberosum | reverse complement strand
AAACTAGTCTTGCAAAATTATTATTTTTAATTTAATAAACTATGTCTATATAATAAAGAAGAGGTTAAAATTTAAATGGAGTTAATTTGAGCAAAATTTGGTAATCCAATTTATTTTAACTTGGCCAATCCACGCGTGCCACATAAGAAGCACATGGATTATGCTTCTTTAGATTCGATCCCAACCGTCCGATTTAATCTAAGGGCCCAATTTAATTTAACGTTTTTCTACATTATATATATATAACTCTTGATTAATTTTTGACCATCCGATCAAACGATCAGACGACCTAAAATAACCAAAGACCTTCTTCTCCTAAATAGACTCTACCACCGCCCCCTATACTCTGTTTTTCACAGAAATCACGTTCTTCTTCCCCAAAGAAAACGTCTTCTCCATCAGCCATCCATGCCTCTTCATCTTCCCCAAAGATCACCTCAACATCTTCCTTTTTCAAGAAAATCGGATGCTTCAGGCTCCTCTCCATCACCTCCCCCCACGTGCTCCCCCATCCCCTTCATCAGAACGGCTCTGGTCGCCGGAAAAACGCCTTATCAGTCACTCAATGCTTTCAAATCCTTCTGAAAAGGCGATTCTTGGGGGATTTTTCTCCCCCTTCATTATTAGTCCTCCCATTTTGGCTTTTCAAGAATTCAAAATTTGAATTCTTGAAGCCAATAGAGGTTGAGATTTTGGCTATAAAAGGAGCCATTTGGTTCCTTCTAAGGAGAGAAAAAAAGGAACCAGAAATCAATTAAAAACATCCAAGAATCTATTGAAAGAAAAAGATCCAACAAAAATCCAACGAGACTGTTTTAGTGTTCTTCGAGTTGAAGTTTGAGTTCGAAGTCGAAATCTTTTTATGTCAAAGCTTTAGTTTGCTGCTCCAAGAAAGGTAATTTCGTCTCCTCTTACATTCTTTTATTTTGATGCGGCGTGTTATGTGTTGAACATTTGATATATAATCTGTTATTACGTATATCTGATTCCCCTGTTTTAACCCTTACCTCAATTTTGTTTTTGTACATCTCTGGGCAGTAGGAATAAGTCAACCATCAGTAGAGTTGTTTGAATGTTACGTGTTGATCATTATATTCATTAAGTTGATTTTGTATCTATATAACTAGACGAATCTATGACTTGCTTTACTCGCAATAGTTTGATGTTCATTTAGTCTCCACTTTAAGTATGGTAACTGTGTCGCCCTGTTTCATCAGTGTTTGTTTGAATCATAACTTGAATGTTGGCCGTGTCTCTCTTATGTTTTCAGCTGCTCATATCATTAATATAAACTCAAGTTAGAATCGGCTTAGAAAGCATAAGACATGTTCATATTGCTGTTTGCGAGTTCTGCAATATGATTTCATAAGACGTTTAGCCTGATTTAATTTCTCTCTGTTGCTAAGTGTCATTCAAGTCCAAAAGCTGAAGATTTAAATTAGCAAGTTCCTTTATTTTTGGTTTCTACCATTCCTCAATTTCAATGCAGTCCTTCGTTTTAATTGTCTCCAAATGTTTATTTTGGGTTACACTTTAAAATATAAGTATCATGTTTAATGTCTAAGTCTCCACATTTTAGTTCCAAGTAGGATAGGTATTATCTCTCTTGCATCTAAATTCTCGACTCTCGATTAAGTTATGGAATCTTTTTGTTTCCCTTCGGTTTATACTAAAGTAATGAAAAATTATGGGATATCTAATACTTTGGTATGAATCATAGCACAAGTCGTCATATGATAGTTTATTTCCAGTTAAAGCATGCCTAAGAATTAATATGGTAAAGTGTGCTGGGAGATTTAATATGCCCTATTTAGTTTTAAAATTGTAGCATGTTACTGTTGGTATCATTCTTCTCTAAATATATCAGATTGGTCTTCATATGAATTAAATCCCCAATAACTAAGGCAGTTTGCTCGACTTTCTGCCCCTCTATTCGTTTTGGACTTTTGGTTTTAAGTTAGTAATGAAGAAAAGAACTTTAACGTTGCTCAAAACATGTGAAATAGTTCATTACCCGTAGCTTTTTTCTCTACTTATTTGGTTGTATTTTTCAGTTAGTATTGGCCTTTGTTTGTTGTCCAGTAAGACTTTCACGACGCTTTTTCTTAGACATTAATGATGAGCATGTCTAAGTTATGCAAGTTATGGACTATTTTAACATTTGGATATAGACTGGAATATGAACAAAAGTCATAGATTTGATCACCTCCTCTGTTTTGAGCTAAAAGTGCACCATTTACTTTGATGAATTTTTGCAGATTTCAGTTTGTACATAGCTGTTATCTTGTGTTATTACGAATTCGATAGATTAAGTCTAGTTTAGCTCTACTTAATGGCCAGCAGAGATATTTATAATATCCTTTTTCTATTCCTTAAAAACTGGTTGTAAATGTAGATCATGTATTCCTTAGAAACTACGTGTATTAATATTGTTTGTTTCTTTTGTTGGACTCAAAGAATAAATATATATTCATATGTTTCACTAGATAATTTATGCATGCTTAAACTTGTTTTGATGTGGTAGAAAGCACATTCATAAGTTTTGTACTCCTAATTTAGCTTACACAGGTTTTTTAGAAGGATGTTAATCAGTGAAATCATGTTTCTAGAAATAGGATTGTTGGTGCAGGGTAGGTTGAATTTGGTTTAACATGTGACCTCATGGGACATAATTTAATATGCTTTTTTGACAATTTTGGAAGCTATTTGCTAATTCCTCCTCTTATTTCTTTTGCACATATACAGTCAGGAGCGCATTTGGAGTTGTGATACGACTCCATTCATCTGTCCCAAATCAGATTTGTGCTCATCGATACATCATCAACTCGTGTCTAGCAACCAATTTTCACGTCTAGAGTGTCTAGCGCCTTTCTTCCTCTCTTTAAAAACTTTATCTTTTAGACGGATATTTATATATGTTGTTTACCCTTAATTTTGTCTAACATATTATGGTTTAGAATCATGTGTTTACATTTGTTTTGTTTCTGTTTGCGTACACGAAGTAGGTCGCTTTGGCATGAACGCGATAGTGAACATAATCACCTATCTTTCTATCCCCGTTGAGTATTTAATTTGCCTATGATTACTTAGTTAGAGATGTCTAGGATAGGGATAACTTTTCTGGTTAAGTTTTTTTTCCGCTAAGCGTGACTCTAGGTTGTTAGAATCAAGTTTCTAAGAGGTGAAAACAAAGAAAAACTTGAAGATTTTTTTTCTCATTTATAGACAGTTTCAATGATTATTTTGTTTTCACTCTTTCAGCTAAGTCAATAACTTCTAAAGTACTTTTTTTTTTGGAATAAAAGACTGTTTTAACAACTTTACAATGCACATTTTTTGAAGTATAACATGCAGTTTTCTTTAACTTAAAAACGCTACTTTCTCAAAGATGTAAAAGTGCAGATTTTTGTGCGAAAAATACAGCTCTTAACAGCCCTACTGGGCAGATTTTTTGGTGTAAAAAAATACAGTCTTTTTCCTTAGTTTTCGAACACCATTTTGTGGGATCTAAAAGTATAAATTTTTGGAACTAACCACTATATTTTGTGAGTTTAAAAGTTGCAATAGTTCGAGTCTAAAAGTGCTTGAAAATACTACTTTCAAGAGGAAGAACATCATTTTAAAAGCCGAAAAATGGATGTTATAAGTTTTCTAAAAATTGTTACCCCCTTTTTTAGTCTTTAAAAGTTACATACAACTTAAGTTATTTGTTTATCTTACGGGATAGGAAAACTCATCATTTAAAACTCCTAAATAAATTTGAAACTAGTTTAAAGGCTAAAACGAATTACCCCTTTAGAAATATATTTCAGGCTAGGATATTTACCCTTTAGAAATACCTAGTTTTAAGAAACCAAGTAAGAAAGTAGGCCTATATATTTTTAACAAAACATAAATATAATTATAGACTAAGTCCCAATAGTTAGACCCATTTTATATTTTTTTTACATCACCCTTTTTTCGTAAAATATATTTACTATTATCACTTTTCAAATCAAATATTGCTAAAACATTTTTAATTTCTTAACGTGTTATTTCAAGATTTTAGATATGCCAATAGGTTCAAAATACAAGATATATACATATATATGTCACACACATAAAGGTACAAAATTCTATATTTTTTTTTAGTTTTCTCTATACGTGACTTATTATTTTCTTACTCTTTCATATTATTTTTCTCATATCTACTATCACTTTTACAAATGATACTTATTTTTTCTTTTTATAATTTATAAATCCCTACACTCTAATATACACATTATTTTACTATATATTTACACCCAACTATTATCTTATTTTATTTTATTTTCCTTTACATCTCAATTCTATATATAAATAAAACGACAAATTTTCATATCTTTTAAACTCAACATTTATTTTTGATACATTTATATAAGACACCTCTATATTTTTTAACCATATAAAAATTGTCATACATTTTTAGTACATTTTATTTATTTATTTATTACCGTATAATAAACATACTACTATTAATTTTGTAGACATATATATGTCGTACCTTGTATTTTACTCTATTCTTAAAATAATAAAATTTACTTACCATTGATTTTTTAAAGAAAATAAATAATTTTTTTTTTTTCATAACTATATTTTCCTAATTTGAGTTTAAGAACTATCTTTGGATAAGCTCTGAGGGATGCTTAACACCTTCCCCTCAAGTAACCAAAACCCTTACTCAGAATCTCACTGGTTTCACAAATCTAAACAGAGTTTACATTCACTTATTTAGAAAATGGTTTTTCTAATATTTTCCTTAAAATTGAGGTGGCAACTCTAAAAGGAAAAAAAAATTCTTTCAAAATCAGAGTGTTAGCCATATTATGTTGTGAACTGTTTCGGCTGGTTCGAAATAGGGTGCGACAACAGAACTATCACTGAGACCATGTGGGTAATTAGAAACAAACTTGATGAAAATGGTATTATCGCAGCGAACAAATCAAGGTTGATGGTTCATGGCTATAATCAAGAAGAAGGCATTGACTATGATGAAACATTTTCTCCTATTTCCATAATGGAGGCCATCAGAATTCTTATTGCCTTTGAAGCCTATATGGAATTCAAGCTGTTTCAAATGGACTTTAAAAGTGCATCCCTAAATGGATACCTAAAGGAAGAAGAGTACGTAAAGCAACCACCTGGTTTGAGGATATTGACTTCCCAAATCATGTGTTCAAGTTGGACAAGGCTCTGTATGGACTGAAACAAGCTCCTAGAGCTTGGTATGAAAGGCTGTTCTTTTAAAAAATGAATTCAAAAGGGGCAAGATAGACAACACCTTATTCCTGAAGACTAGAGACAAAAAGCTGCTTATCATTCAAGTGTATGTGGATGACATTATTTTTGGGGCTACATCTGAGGTCTTATGTGAAGAAGTTGTCACACTAATGGGGAATGAATTTGAATTGAGTATGATGGGAGAGCTAATTTTCTTCTTGGGGCTGCAGATTAAGGAAGCCTCAAGTGGCATCTCAATCTGTCAAGAAAAGTGTATCAAAGAGTTGCTGAAGAAATTTCATATGACATATTCAAAGCCCATTGACACCCCATGGGGAATAATTCAAAATTGGGAGCAGATGATTCTGATGCCTTGGTGAATTAGACTACGTACAGAGGGATTATTGGATCATTGTTGTATCTAACAGCAAGAAGACCTGACATAGTTTTTAGTGTAGGCATGTGTGCAAGATTTCAACCCAGGGAGTCACACTTTAAGGCTACCAAGCCGATTCTGAGGTATTTAAAAGGGACAGGGGACCTGGTCCTTTTCTATCCAGCTGGAGACTCTTTTGAATTGGTAGGGTATGCAGATGTTGATTTTGCAGGTTACCAGGTGCCCAGGAAGAGCACTTCTGGAATGGCTCACTTTCTGGGCTCCTCACTTATCTCATGGGGAACTAAGAAACAAAATTTTGTGGCTCTCTCCACACTTGAGGCAAAATATGTTGCAGCTGAATCTTGTTGTGCACAACTACTATGGATAAAGCAGTAACTGAAGGATTTTGGAATGATCTCTCACACTATTGCACTTATGTGTGACAATACAAGTGCGGTCTCTATGGGGAAGAATCCAGTTCAACACAAGAAAACCAAGCATATTGATTTTAGGCATCACTTCCTAAGGGATAATGTTGAAAAAGGGAAGATCTATATGTAGTATTGTAGAACCGAAGATCAAATTGCTGATATATTCACTAAGGCTCTAAGCAAGGATCAGTTCGAGAGTAATAGACTGAAGCTATAGATGATGAAATTGGACTTAGCTGGTTCTATTCAAGGCATCCAACCCTCATTTGCTATGATCAGCATGGCAGGTATCCTTATTATTTGTAATGCCTTGTGTTTGCAAGACCAATCTTGTACATTTCTACAAGTATACTCTCATAGGGAACTGGAGGTGTAAGGAGAGATCTTAACCATTCAGAAGTCAATCTTCTCTACTTGCAGATAGGGACCTGGTCCTGTCTAAAGGTTAGTATTCTGTTCATTCATTTTAAACTGTCATTGAGAACCTTTAAGACCTCCATGTGTTAGTCATCGGCCATTCTGACCATTTATCCCATCGCTTTAAGTCCAAGAGACGTGTCTACTCAGGGACCTGACACGTCCTTTCATCTCTTTTTATACTTCTTCCCTCCAGTCCCCTTCTCAGACGTTTCAAACTCTTCTTTGAAGTTTCTGAAAAAACTCTAACTTTCCTTCTTTGAGTCTTCTTCTCTCTCCCTTATGATCATGTCTCAATCACCATCTTCTCCTATGAAAATTCTAGATCCCCCAAACGAAATAGGCCATGTAGCCTTCTACATGTCTTCTAATGCTCCCTCCCCGACAAAAATGTCGACCATTCCTCCGGTCAACATTTCTGAAATCATTTGTCCTACTCCCCAGTCTCTGATAGATCTTAATAACCCGACACCCTCATGTCAACTTGGTCGCCATTTGTCTATGTTGTTTGATTGCTGTTTGAGGGTAATCTTCCGGAGAGCAAGAGAATCAAATATTCTCGTGAGAACATGGTTATATAGAGTTTGACACAGATGAGAGAAGGGTTTAAGAATGATGAGGGAAGTTGTTTTGCGGAGGATCTTCTTTTGAACATTGAACATATATTTGACAAAACAACAACTATTGGACTTCCTCCCCCGAGTGATTCAGATGACATTGATGAGGAAAACACTCCTCTTAGATGGGTTGTACAAAAGAGAATGGTCCATGTCACTATGAAGGGAAAGGATAAAGTCATCGAGGAGACACCAAAAAGGAAACCATCCACCAGAGCAACCACCCAATAACTTATGGGTGATGCTCTAAAGACAAACAAAACAAGCACTACCGAAAATTGAAGAAGAAGAAAGGCTGGGGAAGTGGAGATTTAAATAACTGTTAAGAGAGTTCTGGTAGTTTCAAATGAACTCTTGTAGAGTGATATAGTGTCAGAGGACATCCCATTGGCTACGGTACAAAAAGAAGGAAGGAACAAGGAAAAACTAAAGGAAGGTCAAAATCTATAGCACCTTCAGTCAAAAAGGTTGATGCTACAAAAAAAGGGAAAGGAAAGGAAAAGGACAAGTCAAAAATAGGGACCTGGTACCAAAAGGAAAAGGACTGACAAAGAGGATACCAAACAGGACATTGTTAACAATCTGCGTTTATAGAAGGTCCTAGGTGGGAGAGTTTTTGACCCCACTATCATCACGAATCCAAGAATGAACTCTTTGGCTGACCTAGTGGAGATTCAATCATGGACTCACCTGTTCCTAACAAAATTTCCCATACTGCATGAAGAACAAGTGAGGGAGTTTTACTACAATGTGGAGTTCACTGAGGATGGAAGTCTCAATACGTTGGTAAGAGATAAAAGTGTTCATCTAAATGAGAAACTGTTGGGGGAAATCCTAGAAGTACCTAGAGAGGGGATCAGATTCGTAGTTGGAAAACTTTGCAGTCATAACTTTGCAAATGAGTATTCCAAACTTCCCGATATGCACCGTGCAGGCATTCAAAAGAAACTTATGAAAGGGGAGTATCAATTGCTTTTCTAGTTTGTCAACAAAGTACATCTCCCACGATCTGAGAAGCAAACAGTTGCCTCTACGGCTGATCCATTTCTGATGGAATCACTCTGCAAGTTGGAACCACTGAATCTCCCAATACTTATATTGGAGCATATGCATAAAACTGTTGTGGAACGTAAAGGAAAACATGGAATGGGGTATGGGTATTTCCTCACTAAAATGTTCAACCATATGAAAGTTCCGGTGGGAGCAAGTATTGTTGGCACTGTTAAACAATCCATCTCTCTCAGTACCTTAGTCGAATGTGAGTGCATAGAGGGTAAAGCAGGAAAACTGAGCAAGATGTCTCAGTTAGTGGTTGAATGGGATCAACTCAATAATAAACTGGAGGAAATAATGGCACTTTTGGGAAAGAAGGATGATGAGGTAGCAGTTTTGAAGGCCCAACTGGCCAAAGCACAAACCGAGGGACTTGGTACTAAAGAGGTCAATTAGTTTAAAGTGAAAAACGTAGCCCTTCTGTCTTAAACTGCTGATCTTCAAGAGAGATTGATCAAAGCTCATGACTCTGCCAATGATCGACTCACTTTTATCATCAAATCCTTCACCCATCAGCCTCCATCTTGATAATTCCCTCCCTATATGTCCTTGTTTGTTTTGTGTGGGCAATATCTCGGGTTCTCTGTAGCAGTTTATTTTCAATGTATTGAATGCCTACTATTGTGCAATGAAGTAGACTTCTGTTTTGTTGTGATTTGTCCTATGTTTCTTCTTTTCTGCTATGGTGTGGTGCCACATGCTATGATCTTGCTTTACAGGGTTACATTTAATCTTGGTTTACTGCTTCTATTTTTTATGATGTGAAAAGGGGGGAAATATTGGGTCCCTAGATAGAACTGATCAATTGGGGAAGGAAAAAGGGAAGTATGGCATGGAGATGATACGACAACAGGGATAGGGGGAAGACATGGTAGTATGAGTTTGTCATCATCAAAAAGGGGGAAAATATTATTTGCAGTTTTGATGATTTGACAAACAGAGGTACCTTGTATGGGGACCTTATCCTTTGCACCACTACTTGTACAATTGATAGCTGGAAAAAGTACAGAAGTTTGGTGAGGTTGGTGCACGGTCTCCAAGCTTGGAAGAATCCTCGACCAATAGCATGGCCTTGAAGGTTGTGTCTATTCTTAACAAGGTCATCCTTCAATAGATACAACCTCAGTTTTTGCATTCCAAAAAATCAAAATAACCAAAGCAAAAACCACTCCTTTCGAGAAGTATTCTCCTCAAGAGCAATTGGGACCTGATAGAGCTGCATGTGTCTTAGTTCTTTTAGGTTTTTACTTCAGTGCTTATGTTGTAAATCAATTCCAGAGTTATAAAGGAATTAGATTGTTTGTTTGTTTCAATCAAAAGTCTAAGTCAGTTAAAGTTAACTGATTTAGTGGGCAACTGTGTCGCTGCTTGGTCAAATTCTAAGTCATCTAGAGGTAGGTGGGTTAATGGGCAACCATGTGTTGCTTAGTGAAGTCTAAGTTATCTAGAGTTGGGTAGCTTAGTGGGAAATATAGTTATTGCTTATTTTCTCTCTTTGTAGTAGGGTTGCTACATTGAGGGGGAGGGATTTGGAGGTAAATTCCTAGGTTGCAAGCAGTTGTAATATAAATTGTTGCCCTATTTTAAAGAAAATGAGTTTGGGTTGAAAAGCCCATGAGGACATGTTGTGGTTTTCACTGCCCTTGAGCAAGGGGTTTTCCACGTAAAGTTGCTTTACTATTTGCTTGTGCTTGCATTATTGTTCTTACTGGGTCAAGGGACCTTGTCCATTGACTGTTAGTGGACGCATACATTACAACACTTTTCCTCTACTTGTTTCTTCTTCTTGTAAAATATCGAGTGAAATTTTACAAGATTTTTCACTAATAAAGTCCTAAGTGCTAGATGTTTTGCTATATCTGAATTGAATCATAAAACTGAAATGATAATAATAATGTGAAACGTTATAGCTTTTAATTTGTTCGTTGACTATCATTGTACTCGTAAATTAAAATATTTGTATTCATATTAGTTACCATGCCACTACGTATAGTTATATTAAACATGCTTTAAGGTCCAATCAAATTATTAAATATCTCTTTTTGTTGGTACAACTATATATATCTTATAATGGCTACTAGGATGAAGATGAGCTTATTTATCGTACGTAAAATCTCTACTTTATATGTTAATTAGATTAATTCTCTTTATTTCTATTTTGCTATTTAATTATTGTCTTAAATATATCACGTAGAAAATAGAAATTAAAGATTTATGAAAATAGAAATTAGGACTGCTTATGTCGCGACTTTACGAAAAACCACTTTTTGAAATGTTTCAAGTATAAACATGTTTAGGAAAATACATATATAGAAAAGAGTCGCCACTTAATTTTTTATAAAACATTTTGAGAAGGATCGCTCATCGGAGAGCAGCTTTGAGGTGTTGAAGAAAAGTTCCATCAACTCATCGTTTTTGTTTTGTTTAGCTTTATATGTATTTAGATTTCATCGTTGAATGTTAGTATTGTTTCTTCTATGCTATAACATGAGTAGTATTTTAAAGAGACATTTTTATGAGTTAGCAGAAACCTTTGAAAACTTAAGAGGTTGATTCAATTTTTTTAATTTTAAAACAACAATTTTTATGTGTTAGCGGGAAAACTTAATAGGTTGATTTATTTAGTTCATAAACATATCTTTGTGAGCAGGGGTGGATCGAGGGGGGGAGGAGTTATCCGAATCCCCTCGGTATAAAATTCCACAACACGAGATGTATGTATGGTTCATAAGATGCACGTGAGGCACACAAGATGTACGTAAGGTCCATAAGATGCACGTGAAGCACACGAGATGTACTAAGGTCCATAAGATGCACACGAGATGTACTAAGGTCCATAAGATGAACATGAGGTGTACTAGATACACAAGCATATATCTTAAGATGTTGCATTGATACATCATATATCTCAAGGTATAATTCAGGACTCAAGGGTGCTTATTATCTTCTTCTCGGTCATTTAAGTGATTGTGCTAGGAAGAGTTTAGATAATACTTTCAAAGTGACTCTCAATGGGAGAATCGAGGCTATTCAGAATGAATCACCACAATTCCCCATACACAAGTTATATATTAAAATTCTTGTGTACCTTCATATAGTAATTCACAAAGAGATTAATACAGTAATTTTCCCATCAAGGCTACTGCGCCTAAATGCGCACTCATACATACGTAAAACTGTATGTCAGTCACAATCAATAACTAAAACTTATATAAAAAGAGCAACATCAAAAATTTATCATTTTGGTGTATATATTTGATTTTGTTGAAATAAGTAATTTTTTTTGTTATTGTAAGCATTAAAATTTTATTGGATTTAAATCCATAAATTAATTTAGTTTATATTAAATTCAAGAAAATAGTTAAGGTTATGTGAACATCCAAGTGAAATGAAATAAGCCACTAAAATCATGCCACGTGTCAAAGATATGTGGCAATCCAAGTCAAATTAAATAAGCCACTGAAATCACGCCACATGTCAAAGTTATGTGGCAATCCAAGTCAAATTAAATATTCCACTAAAATCATGCCACGTGTCAAAGTTATGTGTCAATCCAAGTCAAATTAAATAAGCCACTAAAATCATGCCACGTGCCAAAGTTATGTGACAGTCCAAGTCAAAATAAATGAGCAACTAGAATAACGCCATGTGTATATGTCACATGTTTTGACGAATCAAATAAAAGCTTCTCTCCGGAGGAATGTGATTGGTCGGTTCAAACGGACCAATCAAATCACACCAGTAGATGATGTTTGCGTGATCAAGACACAACTTCCAAGTCAAGTGTCTACGATTGTACAATAGTAATATAACCCAACCGAATGGGTTGGGGTCGAGTCCCAAGGGATTGGTTGCAAGAATCAATAAAAAAGTAAAATCAAGTTCTAATCAATCATAGCTATTAACATTAACGAATAAAAACATACTAAATCTAAAGGTGACATGAATGTCAATTATCAAAGGAAGGGGGTTTTATATTCAGCTGGTGAACAAAAACAACAAAAATATATAGATACGAGATAAGGGAGACATGATTCTTAGGATGTGATACGAATATGGGATAAAATATACTATTGGGTAAATGCTATTGACAGTACATCACTGAATATTTGTAACTAGGCTAGACTTTAGTGGTGGTAAATTCTCTCTCGAGCAACTTACCCCGAATCAACTCGGTTTCTCTCGAACACCGAGTTGCAGCATTTAAGCACAGCCTCTGTCTTAGCCCATTCACTCTCTCTCGAGCTGAATGTGTGGGAGAAGGTCTTGGATTCACTCTCTCGAGCTGAACCCACGATGACCCAATAACCACCGGCTATCGATTTAGTAGTCTTAGTTTTAAAACCTCTCTCTCGAGCAAGCCAAAAACACTAAGATGAAATCGTATTTGCAACTACAATCCCATAAAATTCAAACACAACTACTAAACGAAATGACATTTAAATGACAAATAGATTAACAATAAGAAATACCCACCAGGAAATTTAACCCATATTTACAAAATCACACCCCAAGAATTGGGGTTTTAGCTAGACATGAAAAATAGATAGAAATCAATACAAACAAGTGTTTCCATCAAGTGGGTACGATAGAAAATGTCTTTAAACACGTCTAGGATGAAGATTCTTGGATACCCACTTCCAATTTCTTGGAGTTGAAAACCTTCAAAATCTTCAAGCTCAAGAACAATGTCTCCCAAAAATTCTAAGAACTAAAAACTGAAAATATTCCAAGTCTCAGTAATAATTTTCTACCACTGTATTTTTATTTATTTTTAGCTACAGAATTAAATAGGTATTTATAGTTTTCAAAAATTTGTGCTACGAATGACCACTCGGCGCAGTTAGTTGGGATCGCCAATACACTCGGCGATCCACCCTTTGGTCTGGTTTATCGCCTTTCAGTTTTTGCCTTCAGTATCTTCGCGTTTTGATCCATTGGGCGACAGGGAACTGCTTCGCAGAACTGCTCGGCAATGCACCGACTGCTCCCTTTCCTCGCAGACTTGATCTTTTCCTTCAGGGCTTAGCACACTGGAACTTTGGGCGAGGTTAAGGCCATTCGGCGACTCGCCTAATGCATTAGGCGATCCTCACACCTTCTTTTCTTCGTTCTTTTCAGATGCCTTGTTCCTTTTTGCTCCATAGTCTCCATGCTTTGTCTCTAACTCCAAATACCTGAAACTCAAGGATTTACATCAGGTTTTGAGACAAAATATGCATATGAGGACACTAAATTCATTAAAATAAAGCCCTAAATGAGTCCAAATCGTGGACTCATCAGTAGACCACTCCCTACTACTATAAATAGGGGTCCTCATTATTTATAGAAATGAGGTTTTTCAAGAACAAGAAGCAAGAAGAGAGTTCGTGGATCAAAGGCTGTAAATTCTCTACAAAGTGCAAGTTCAAGCAATCAAGTTCAAGTTCAAGATCAAGAACAAAGTCAAATATCAAGATTCAAGATCAAGTTACTTGTTCATACTTATTATTCGTCATAACCATACAAGGATTTATGACGAATAATTCAAATCAAAGTTCAAAAACTAAAGATTCACGATCAAGCTATTCAAGCCCTTGACTCTGGATCAAATTTAAGTCCAACATATTTCATATTATTTTGAAGAATCAGAGGATTGTTATAGAGATTGTAACACACACTACATTTTGAAATCGAATACTACATTTGTTACTTCTATTTCCTGTCTTGATTATTTATTTTTCTAGGCTCGAAAAATTGTTGTTTACAAATTTTGGCATGCCCAATGGGACAATCTCTACCTCTCCTCTCTTTACATCGATTATCAAATTTCAAGAACACTAAAATCGCATCTAAGAAGTTCAACTCCAAATCTATTGTTGCTAGGATTGTCGATTCCATGTTTTCCTCGGCGGTGGAAAATATATTGGATGCTACTATGGAAAGATTGGGACCCATCATTAGGAACAAAGAAAACTTACTAGGACAACAAGCACTTCAAGCGTCCTCTGCATCAGTTCCTATTTTGGATCTCCCATCTTCAAAGGGGGCAAAAATATTTCCGAATGAATTAGTAAAAGGAGAGTATATAGCTTAGATTGTTGAAATGACATTGGCCCAACTCAGTCTATTTAGTAAGAAGGATCGTTGTAATACTCTGGAAATTATAGGCTAAAACTAGAGCTAAACGTTAAGGTTAGACTTAAGGAAGGAGGGCAAGAACCTAGGCAAAAGGACAAGGGCCAAGGCTGCCCAAGCCTTGCCAAGGCACTGCCCCAAGACCAGGAGGGGCTTCACAACCAGTGGTGGTCACCATGAGTCGTGGTGCCACTCGTGGAGATGGAGGCAGTAGCCTCCTTAAGGCTTCCTCAAATTGACTCCTCCACACGAGCCACTTCACGGCTCGTGAACCCTTAAATGGCTCGTGGGAGTGACCTTTGACTTGCCTTAGTGGAATGGACATAGATGGTGGCTTGGCCTAGCTACTGCCTCAAGGTCCACGAAAGGGACCACGACTCATGGAGCCCTTCATGAGGTTGCCTTGGGTGAGTGAGCTAAAGGCACAAACTGCCTAGCTACTGCCTCAAGACCACAGATGGGACCACGACTCGTGGTCATTACCACAGCTCGTGGAGCCCCACATGGTCCCTGGCAGCTCACTATAAGTGAGGGCTATTTTGGGGATTTCATGTCTAAGTCCAATTCAAGTGGAGTCGTTTTGGGTAAGTTTGGGGTCACTATATAAGTCATTTTAAGTCAAAATACACCCATTTAACCCATTATTTCAAAAACCCCCCAATCAAATCGCAAAAGTTCATCTTCTCTCAAAATTTCTCTCTCTAGAACACAAGGAAGAAGAAGAGGAAAGTTGAAGTTAGGGCTTCAAGAAACTAAGGTATGGTAATCCTTCATCCATGGATAGTTTTCATCCATGGAGTCCCTCCAAACTCAATTTCAAAGATAGTAATTTCCCCAAAAGTTAGGATTTTACTCCAAGTCATGGGTTCCTTTTAAAAAACGATTGTATTGATTTAATTACTTGATATTATGATTGAATTGATGATTTATTATAGTTTTATGATGAAATTTCCCAAGAATCAATGAAACCTCCATATCCCCAATTTATGACCTTGTGATGTGGGTGAATTGTAGAAATAAGAGTATTATGAAATAATGCTTATATCAATTATAGTAATTGAATCATGTTATTACCCATGTCTAATATATTAATTCTAGATATTTTGATGGATTGTGATCTATGGTCCTTGAAGGGAAAAATATGAGAACTATGCATGACTATGGGACTTATGAATATGCTTTATGAACACTTTGAGGGTAAAGTGAATATGATTATGATTATGATCTATTTGTTGTGTTGTTGGATGATTATCCTTATGTACACATTTATATATGAATATGGTATGAGGTGGAGGTGTTCTCACATTATGATGATTCTAGGGTTGAAAGGCTATTCTCACCCATTGAATCTATGAGCTATAGTATGAATTATGTTGGATTGAGTGTCAAGACATTCTTCCATGAATATGAACTTAAGTCAAGACCTAAATATGTAATCTATGGGAATTAATTCTTAGCACCGAGTGGATATGAATATGAGATGGAAACTTATACGATAGTTGAGTCCAGCTTCCCAAATGGGTTCCTTCTACCTTAGTTGAGTCCGGGTTCCCAAAGTATGTATCTCATGAGATGGAAACCTTCTACCATAGTTGAGTCTGGGTTTCTAGTAGCAATCTCCTTATCCCATAACTATGTGCCCACATAGGTCTTTAGCTAGTGGATCCATTTAAGCTAAGAGTACGGTTCTACCTTAGGCAAGTAGAACAACCCCTTTTCAGTGTGGGGTAGACACCAGATTCCATGTTAGCTCACATGGTCTATGTCGGTTAAGGCCTATTTCCCACTAGTACAATAATATGAACAAGAGTATGAATTATGAATATAGCTACAAAAGAAGCTTTACTTAGTATGGGTAGGATTATGTGATCTTATTCATGCATTGCACAAGTATGCTTTAAAGGTATTTATGGTATGTTTCTATTATGATATAATGATCTATCAATTGATTATGCTTATGACTTATGCTTTTCCTCTATCTTCAAAATGATGCTTTAACTTAGTAAATTGCATGCATTCCACTAAAATGTCCCTTTTAGCATGTTTTCAAAGATTTTGTGCATGACTATCATACTTAGTGCCCTTTTGTACTAACCCATATTTTCCTACATTTTCCCCAAGTGTAGGGTCCGGTTCTTAAAGTGGTTATTATTTGGTTTAAGCTTGGATTAGACTATTCAGCTTGCTTGTGGTGACTCCTCATGATTCGAGGATGGGGGATTCACTTTGAGTTTCATTTCTAGTATATCATATTTGGATTATGTTGTATGGGCAATGTCTATTTTCTTTTGAACTATTGTAATAGATGGCTAATTGAGACAAGTCTAGTCTTCCGCTTTGTTTTTAATTGAAAGATTCTTTTAGACTTAAATGTGTTTGTACTATTTATTGTTCTATTCTTATGTTATGGTATGCTAAGTGGCTTACATGGAGCTTTTCAAGGTTCTATGTGCCTTGTTATGTCTAGGGGTTACCCTTGGGTCATGAAAATTGTACTATTTGAGATGAAGATGATGCTTTGATCACTAGATCTGCCCCAGTCACTCCACATAACTTGTTCCAATCAGATTTCAGTCTGAGGGAAAATCTGTGCTTTACCCCATCATCCATAATGGCAATCCAAGAAATGGTGACTAACAACTCAACTGTTGAAGAACAATTAGTGAGTTTGACTAAGGCAATTGAAGGCCTAAAAAGTATGTGCAAGATCATGATAATCGAATTGTGAAGTTGACGGATAGAGTTAAAAATGTTATGGAGGGGGGCTCAAGCCATGCACTTGGAAAACGCCCCATGGTGCAAGAAAAAAAGGAGAATCGTTTAGAAAGCAAACACATGTTAATGACGAATTATAAGTATCAACTGAAGGGGAAATTCCCATTCATCAACAGAAAGACTTCATAATGGGAACTATCAAATATAAATATGATGTCTCTTTAAAGTCATCATTTACATATACCAAGCCATACACTTCAAGAATCGATGTTTTGAAAATGCCTGCAGGTTATCAACCTCCAAAATTTCAACAATTTGATGGCAAGGGAAATCCAAAGCAACACATTGCATATTTTATTGAAACTTGCAATAATTCTGGAACTTATGGAGATTATCTAGTTAAACAGTTTGTGTGCTCCTTGCAAGGAAATGCCTTCGACTGGTATATGGATCTCGAGGCTGGTTTCATTGATGCTTGGGAACAACTTGAGCATAAATTTCTCAATCGTTTCTATAGCACGAGGCGTACTGTAAGCATGATGGAACTCATGAATACACGTGAATGGAAGGAAGAACAAGTCATTGAGTTCATCAATCGATGGAGGAACGCGGGCCTCAATTGCAAGGATAGATTTAGTGAAACCTCTGGAATAGAAATGTTCATTCAAGGAATGCATTGGGGACTTCGTTACATCTTACAGGGTATCAAGCCCAAGTCATTAGAGGAACTAGCCACACATGCTCATGGCATGGAGTTAAGAATGTTCTCAAGCGGAAATGAAGGACCACCTATTTATGAGCCTCGTAGGGGAAAAGACAAAGTGGAGGTGAAGAAAGGGGGAAAGATTGTACCCAAGTCTCAAAACAAAGAATCAATGAATGTTAAGGCCACATCTTTCAAAGTCGCCACAAAGCTAGGCAACAATCAAATTGTGAAGAGCTCGACTTTTCAAAACAACGCCGATAGAAAGTTATCTTTGAAGGAAATGCAAGAAAAGGAGTATCCATTCATGGACTCATGTGTTCCAACAATTTTTGAAGAGCTTCTTGCGTTGAAACTTTTTGAGTTACCTGAAATGAAGCGCCTAGACGAGCTGGAAGGATTAATGATCCAAATTACTGCAAATATCATCGTTTGATGGGTCATCCTATTGAAAAGTGCTTAATCTTTACGGAAAAGATCATGGACTTAGCCTGTGAAGGAAATATATTGCTTGAAGATGAGAAGGAAAATTCAAATCAAGTTTCTATCACTTTTGTCTCACATGATCCCACAGTTCTTTGCAACTTTGTCGAAGTACATAATTGTGATGATGTCCAAGCCACATCACCACCAATGATGATTAAATTTGGTGACTTTGAACCAATCTATGTTAGCATATCATTGTTTCTTCCATTAATGGAGGAGGCAATAGTGAGAGGAAACTCTTTAGCGGGAAATCAATCTGATTGTGGTGATGATGAAGGATGGATTTTGGTGACACGATTAAGGCGCTGCAAAGAAAACTCACCAAGAGATCTAAGTGAGGAAGTGACAAGAGGAAAGATGAAGAAACTACTTAAAACTTAAGGAGTTAAGAAGAATGTGAATAAATCAAGAGTTGTGGAGAATAACTATAAAAAACGATGTTCTGCGGTGACTTTGGAGGAATTCTTGCCAAGCTGGTTCCATACTAAGATTTTTCACTATGACACCAAGGCTTCATATTGTAACATTGATAAAGAAGAAATAATGGGGGAAGAATCATCACCATCCTTACTTCCATCACATGAAAATCCCATCGAGTCACTATCAGAAGAAGTGAATACTTGTGATGCAAAGTTCACATTCACTAACGATGATCTTTTGTTGGGTGAAATATCACATAATCGTCCTTTATATATAGTAGGTTTTGTGCATGGGCATAAAGTAAGTAGAATTATGGTGGATGATGGTTGCAGGGTCAATATTCTTCCTATTCGGACTTTGAAAGAACTTGGAATACCGATGAATGAAATATCTGGAAGCCGTCTAATGATTTAAGGATTCAACCAAGGGGGCAAAGAGCCATTGGCGCTGTCAAAATAGATATAAAAATTGAAGATATGTGTTCGAGTGCATGGATGCACGTCATTGACTCAAAGACCTCGTATAATATCTTGTTAGGAAGGCCATGGATCCACGAGAATAAAGTGGTGCCATCCACATACCATCAGTGTTTCAAATACTTTAAAGATGGGGTTCAAAAGAAGGAAGTCATTGATGATGAACCTTTCACCGAGACAGAAGCGCAGTTTGCATATGCAAAGTTCTACTTAAAGAATCATGTCTCAAAGGAAGTCAAAGTTGATAAATTGATACCCAAGATGAGCAGAGACATCTTTCAGATATGAGCAGAGTACCCAAGATGAGCGAGACATCTTCAAATAAGAGACTGTCTCCAATTCTTCACTATATCTCAAAGGCAAATAAGGTCAAAGTCCAACCTTCCAAGTTGCATAATAAAGGATTGACATTTCCTATCAAACAAATTGATAACAATCAAATCACCTTAAAAAGTGATATGAGGATTTGTCAAACCATCAAACCATGATTCATATGAAGCACTTTCTCAGAAGTGTACAATTGAAGGTTCTGACCCAAATGCTTCTAAATTATTGGTGAAAGTGGGATATAATCTTGATGAAACCTCTAAATTAGGGAAGCTCTCGCATGAAGTTGTTGAAAAGGCAAATCATGGCCTAAATCCAACTCAAAGGATGTTGATAGAAAGAGGGTACATGGTCAAACAATCACGTGAAGGCTTGGGTTACAAAAACGAATCTTTATTAGAAGGATGAGAATCAACTACATTACTATGCTAGAAGAACTAGAGATGCCTAACGAAAGGCCTTCTGTGTTTGATCGACTTACTGCCTCAACTTCTAATGTTTCTATATTTCATCGGCCTGCCGAGTCAACTCAAGAAACTTCAGTATTTGATCGTTTGGGACCAATGAAGAGGAAATACAAATGCTAAAGAGATTGTAGAAGAATGGGACGACGCGTTCATTCTCAAGAGCACGGTCCACCCAAGAATTGTCCCAGTTTAATTCCTTCTAGAATGAGGCGGGAAGCAAAACTTGTAGTTTCATGTGGGGAGGTCCTAAGAGCAAGAACGCATACGATAGTTCACACTAAGGAGCGGGACGAAGATGAAGAATGTGGAGGATCATCACATCATATCACAATTTTTGACAAGGAAAGTGCTTTACCTCATGCAACAATTGAGGACAAATTTGTTGATGTTCATACATTTCATCACATATCCTTCAATGATGGTGATCCTCAAGAAGATGAGGACGCAGAAGATACACCCCCTGAACTCAAGAAAGGGATAAAGAATACTGTTGATACCTTAAAGTAAGTGAACCTTGGGGTTGATAATGATATGAGGCCTACATATGTAAGTACCTCATTGAATAACAATTAGGAAAGGAAATACATTTGATTTGCTTATCGAGTTTAGAGATGTATTTTCTTGGAGTTACAAAGAGATGTCGGGATTAGATCCTAGAGTTGTAGTTCTTCGTCTTGCTGTGAAACGAGGTGTTCATCCAATTAAGAAAGCTCAACATCGATTTAGACCTGAACTAGTTTCTTTAATAGAAACTGAAGTCAACAAGCTCATTGAAGCAGGTTTTATTCGTGAAGTCAAATATCCTACATGGATTTCAAGCATTTTGCCTGTAAGAAAGAAGAATTGCCAAATCCGAGTTTCTGTTGACTTGAGGGATCTTAATAATGTATGCCCTAAGGATGAATTTCCTCTTCCAATCCATGAGCTTATGGTTGATGCCACGACTAGATATGAGACAATGTCTTTTATGGATGGTTCATCTGGATATAATCAAATTCGCATGGCACCAAGAGCTGAAGAGCTTTGTCACGCCTCGAAACTACCCCCAGGGTGCGGACACGGGACCTAGAATTACGAGTGACCCCAAGCTAACCCTGATGGCATTTCATAACCATACTAAAGTAAACTGAAGTAAAGAAATACTGTGCGAAAGCTAAATCATAAGATAATCTGAAATGATGGAAAAAACCCATATACTAAATCTAAATATATGAAAACTGAGAGTTTGAATACAACTGAAAAGTTAAACTCTAACACTATAGCTGAAACTAACTATGTATGAAATAAGCCTCTAAACTGACTAGAAGAGCTGGGACATGCCCCAGCTAAATCTAGCAAAACTGAAGCTAAAACTGAAAGCAAAGAAAGATAATCATGTCACTCATCCTCGAGGAATGAGGACTCACCACTGATGCTGTTGAACTGAAGATCGTGAACCGATCTATGTGTGATCTGGAAGTTGAGAACCTGAACCTATATCACGAGAAGATGTAGCGCAGAGTATGTGTCAGTACTTGAAAGAAACTGAGAATGCATGATAGAGTAAAATTGAACAATAACATAACTGAACAAGCAATAAAGTAATGATATAATCTAAATATGATAATGATACTAAAAATACTGAACATGACTGAACTGAATGCAATGACCAAGTTTAGAACATGCTCAGACTGAATACTGATCTGTACTGATAACATGGTCAATGCAATAAAATATGCCTGAACTGTAAGGGAGCTACTAATAACCGACATAAAACCACAAGAGCTAAATGTGGAGTCTGATGTATACGCCCATCAAGAGGACCCAATATAGCCTGCCAGAGGTATAGCGGCATGCTGGCGTGATCACTAAAATGATGCCCACAGAGGGGACTTACAACGTATGAGGCATGTAGTTCTAGGACTTGAGGGTGACTGACCCTAGTCCACTCGGTATTAAGCTTCTCCCAATTGATTATGTAATTAACATTTTATGACTGAATTTCTGTAATACTGGATAGCTCAAAATTGACATGATGACCGAAAATGCAACATTAATATACTGATAATAACACATTCAAAACTGAGGCATGTATATCTGAAATATCTAACCTAGCATGTGTAATTCATGAACTAAAAGAGCTACGTAGCTAGGGTTCTGAATTTATGAATGAATCTACACCAAAATATACTGAGTTCATGATAATCTGACTTGGATCATTGTAACAGCTAAAACCCAACAATTTCTAACATTACAGAAACCCTAGGTCTAGATATTATTAAGGGAATCAAGATTCTTACTGAAATCTAGGGTTCTAATGGGTTAAAGGAACCCACTAGTGAAATCCCACATACCTGGTGACGAATTCCACATAGAAATCTTTTGATTTCGTGGATAAAACTAATGAAAACATGTTGCGTTTTTGGACTAGGGCTTGGTTGACTCTGTCTTCTTCTACGTTCTAATTTTTCTATGTTTTTGGTAAATGATTTGCTTAGGGTACATTATAATTTAGTTATTAGGCTAAAACTGATCAAAACTACGTAGTTTAGGGGTTAAACGACGAGTGGTTATATTTCTCGCCAAGTTTTACAGGACCTCTAATTAATTTAGAGGTCCAAACAACGAACAAAGTCGGGCTCGCGAACCTGTTCAGCGAGTCACTGACTCATCCATAGGCCCACCAAGTTTTACAAAATCCATCCTTGTAATTCCTTGAGTCCAACAACGGTCCAAGTTGGGCTGGCCGACCTCTCCGGTGAGTCACCGACTGGACTTTTGGCTCGCTAACCTGCATATTTCGAACACATTCTACACTTCAACATGCACAATCAACACACGTTATTCCAAATCAAAACAAAAAGCAATTAAAACTTGGGTTGCCTCCGAAGAAGCACCTTAGTTAATGTCGTGGCACGACGCAAGTACACACTCAAGCTTCATTTTTGGGATTTTCCATAGTATCCCTAGGCAATCACCCTTGTAGTCTGGGGTTAAGATGCGAAAAAATCTGACCCATTTGGGTCTCCAACTGTTTGATAGAGTCGGAATTAGAAGTCACCATCTGCTTGAGAGTAGATACGTCTTCTTTTCATTTCCTCAAGACTTTATCGGATCCTTCAATACGCGAGAGAATATCCTTAGTCCGGCCACCCACATAATCTTTGGGCTTTTGACGCTCGGGGGAGGAACATACCTATCATTCTCTCCATCTATTTCCTTCCAAGTGGGGTTACGATCCCTCCACTCTCTATCACGGTCTCTCCAGCCCTCATCCATGTTCCAACCATAGTTACCACCCGGTCTAGGATAGTTAGCACGATAACCACCTACTTGGTTGGCTAGGAAGTTGACTTCCTCGTTGTACAACACTTTAAAATTGGCCTTTTCGGGGTTTACAGACCCAACACCCACAACATTTACACTCCTAGCACCATCACCCATGACATTCTTGGCCAAGATGTCCAGTTGGGTCATCATCTTCACCATCTTTTAGTCCCTCTCTTGATCTTTTTCATGCTGCTCCTTTGTCAATTTAAAAGTGAGATGGGAGACCTGATATTCACGGGTGTACCATGCCCGGTTAATTTTTGTCATACCATCCAAGAGTTGGGCTGCTATAATGTAAGGTTGTTGCATTAAACCTCCCGGAGAAATTTGATCAGCCACTCCCTTGTTCACCGAATCAAGGCTTCGGTAAAAGTATTGCAACAAATAGTTGTTAGGCAATCCATGAGTTTGACATTGCAACACCAAATTCTTAAATCTTAGCCAAGTCTCATGGATTGGCTTACCCTCCAAATGCTTGTAGGTTTGGATGTTGTCCCGAAGAGTCATCATCTTCGAACGGGGAAAGAATAACACTTGAAATGCGGTAATGAGCTCTTCCCACGAAGTGATATAATCTCTTGGTAAATCAGCCAACCACTTGCACGCTTCTCCCATTAGAGAAAAAGGGAGCAACGTCAGCCAAACCGACTCTTGGGATATGTTCTGAAAGGAGAACGGTCCGCAAACATCAACAAAATTCCTTATATGCTCATGGGGATACTCATGAACCAACCCACCAAACAAGCCTTTCAATTGCAAGAGCTACAACATGGTGCTTATAATGTGGAACACATCGTTCCCTTCAGCTGGAGGAAAGTGAATGGCACCAACTCCACCCACAAGATTTGAGTCATTGACATTCGGTTCATTGACATCATTGAGATTTCCGATGTTATCTTGTGGCCCACTTGGCTACCATTGCTTCCGTTGACACTCATTTCCTCTGTTTTAACTACAACACAAAAACCAAAAGTAAAAATAAGTAGATTAAACTATGATTAAAAAGAACAAACTTCAACTTCACCAAAAGAATTTCAAACAACACCACTCCCCGGAAGCGGCGCCATTTTGATTAACGTTTCAAAAACACTTCATCAAGTTCTAAGTGTCAACGATCGTAAATCAGTATAAACACAACTAAATGAGCTGGGGTCGAATACCACAGGGAGCGGTACGTGCTTAAGATTCAATTGGGAAGTATGAACATAGTCAAATCAGTCATAGGAATAAAAATTATCAAATAAAGACATCATTCAAATTAAGGGGTGACACGAATGTGAAATGGGGGTTTTGGTTTAAACTATCAACTAAAAATAGTAATCACAATAACACGAAATAACAATAATGAGACGAGTTCTTGAGATGTGATCGATTATAGGCTAATATAGATGAATGGGTAATTGCAACTATTAGTAAATAGCTAGATATTAGTGAGTAAGCTAGGCTATAGGGGAGGTAAACTTTCTCTCGAACAATTTACCCCAAATCAAGTGATTTCTCTCGAACATCAACAAGCCTGCAAAATAAAAACAACCCATACATTATTCCATTCATTCTCTCGAGCTGGATGTGTGGAATAGGGTTTAGGATTCACTCTCTCGAGCTGAACCCAGGTCATCCCAATACCCACAAATCATCAATCAATAATTTTAGTTCTAAAACCTCTCTTTCGAGCAAGCCAAGAATACGAACATAGAACTGCATTTGCAACTAAAATTGTTAATTTAAACCACGATTAATGATTAAACTCACTTCAAAATAGAATTTAAACTAACAATTAGCAATACCTATAAAATAAATTAGCCCAAAATCACATAATCACACCCCAAGAATTGGGGTTTTAGCTAGACATCATAAAAATATAAAAACAGTTACCAAATTGATTATCCATCAACTGGGTAAGCGTAGATTCGTCCTTACAATGCTCCAATTTGAAGAATCTCGAAGATTCACTTCCAATTTCTCAAAAGTGAAAAACTTCAATTCTTCAAAGATGAGGAAAAACTAAAGAAAACTTGTCTCCAAATTGTTCTAAAGAGTAATTGCTTGCCAAATTGATAAATTTCATACTAAACTAAATTGATAAACTTGTCACTCGGTGAAGTAAGTCGGGCTCGCCGAACCACTCGGTGAGCCGCCATTTGGTCTCTTCCATCACTCTTTTTCCTTGGTACTCACCATCCTCCAGGTCTGTAACTTTGGGTGATCTATCTTGGCTTTGCAGAATCACTTGGCGATCCGCCGACTGCTCCTTTCCATTGCCAAATTGGTTCTTTCCTTCAAGGCTTGGCACACTAGAAATTTAGGAGGTCAAATAGCCATTCGGTGATTCGGCAAGTGAACTTGGTGATCACCAGACTAACTTTGTTCATCCTTTCAGTCTGCTTTGTTCCGTTTTCCTTGTTAGTGTCCTTACTTTGTTCCCGAATCAATATACCTGAAAATCAAGGGTTTTACATCAGTTATTGGCACAAATTAAGCATTTGAGGAGACTAATTCTATATAAACAAAGCTCTAAATGAGTCCAAATCTCGGACTCATCATACCTTAAGCTGTGTAGAAGCATAAGCTATAACCTTACCTCGATGTATCAACCTAGGCCAACTCTAGATGCATCATAATAGATAACATAACAGTGTGAACACTCTGGTATAGTCAAAACAGGAGTTGTAGTCAACCTAGTTTTTAGTTCTGCAAATCTTTTCTCATAATCATCTGACCACTGAAACTTAACTTTCTTCTGAGTCAACTTAGTCAATGGAGAGGCTATGGATGCAAAACCTTCCAAGAACCTTTTGTAATATTCAGCCAAACCCAAGAAGCTTCTGATATCTGTAGGAGAGGTAGGTCTGGGCCATTGTTTTACTGCTTCTATTTTCTGAGAATCCACTCGGATCCCTTTGCTAGACACAATATGCCAAAGGAAAGAACTAGATTTCAACCAAAACTCACATTTTCTAAACTTAGCGAATAACTTGCGATCTATGAGAGTTTGCAGGACAACCCTCAAATGATTCGCATGTTCTTCCTCATTCTTAGAGGAAATGAGGATATCATCAATAAAGACGATAACGCACAATTCCAAATGTTGCTTTAACACTCTGTTCATCAAGTCCATGAAAGCTGCAGGAGCATTGGTTAGTCCAAATGACATAACTACAAATTCATAATGACCATACCGAGTTCTAAAGGCTATTTTTGAAATATCACTATCTCTGACTCTGAGTTGATGACAATCGGATCTGAGGTATATCTTTGAGAAGTGACTAGCACCCTGAAGTTTGTCAAACAAGTCATCAATCCTGGGTATCTGGACGGAAATGAATTCCAAAGTCGATTTCCCTTTCGGGAGGAACTCCGAGAATATCTTCTGGAAACACTTCTGGAAACTCGTTAACTACTGGAACTGTCTGAAGAGTCAGGGTTTCAGAGCTTGAATCCTTAACCCAAACTAGATGATAGAGATAACCCTTAGAGATCATCTTTCTGGCCTTAAGGTAAGAAATGAATCGACAAATAGGAGCTATGCTACTACCCTTCCATTCTAAGATTGGTTCGTGGGAAAACTGAAAACGAACAATCCTAGTTCTACAATCGACTGAGGCATAACATCAATGTAACCAATCCATACCTAGAATTATATCGAAGTCTACTATTTCTAACTCTACAAGATCTGCTGAGGTGACTTTCTGGGAGACTGTGACAGGGCAATTTATTTATACACGTCTAGCTATAACTGGGTCACCGATTGGAGTAGAGACTGAGAAGGGTTCTGAGAGAGTTTCTAGAGGAACATTGAAGTTGACTGTTATATAATGAGTTACAAAGGAAAGAGTAGCCCCTGGATCTAACAATGCATAAACATCGAAGTCAATGACTTGTAACGTAGCCAGTGACTACATTCAGAGAATCCTCTTGATCCTGGCGAGCCTGAAGAGCATACAACCTATTTTGGTGCTATCTGCCACCTGTACCAGATGAGTTACCCTATTGAGTCGGGCTACCTACTGGTGCTGCTGAAGTTGTAGACTGAGCTCCACTATTATTGCGTCCTTGGCCCTATTTAGCAGAAAGACATTCTCTCAACATGTGACCAAACTTACCACAGCCAAACCATCATTCCTTTGCTGCAAGGCATTCGCCCGGATGGTTCTTACCACACTTTGGACAAGTTAGGTATGTTCTGGTGCCTAAAATACTACCTTGAGCCTTAGACCCTAATGCCCTACTTTTCTGATCATTTCGGAACTTGGAGGATGGAACACTAGCTGAGGAAGGTGCTGGAGCAGAAGACTCCTGCTGAAACTGCGAGCGATTTCCACCATCCGATTTATGTTGAGAATAATCATAGTTGTCTGTCCTAGCCTTCTTATTCTCCTTAGCCTATTCCCTAAGATTATCACCCTCAACTTGCTGAGCAAAAGTCATGAGCCTACAAATGTTCATATCTTCTAAAAACATAGCATTCCTACACTCTGTTTACACAAGGTCAGATACCCCAAAAAGAAACTTGTTCATTAGAGCCTTGAAATCGGAAACCATGTGAGGAGCATACCTAGACAGTTGGGTGAACTTGAGTCCATACTCTTGGACTGACATGGAACCGTGCCTCAAATTCATAAACTCCTGAGCTCTTGCCTCCCTCAACTCCCTTGGGAAGAACATGTTCAGAAAGGTCTCAATAAAGCATTCCCAAGTGATAGGAGTTGCATCCGTACCACTGTTCTAAATGTGAAGTCCGATTTATACGCCCATCGAGAGGACCCAATATACCCTGCCAGAGGTATAGAGGCATGCTGGCGTGATCACTAAAATGATGCCCACAAAGGGGACTTAAAACTTATGAGGCACGTAGTTCTGGGACTTAAGGGTGACTGACCCTAGTCCATTCAGTATTAAACTTCTCCGAATTGATTATGTAATTAACATTTTACGATTAAATTTCTGTAATACTGGATAACTCTAAACTGACATGCTAACTGAAAATGCAACACTAATATACTGATAATGACACATTCAAAATTGAGGTATGTATATCTGAAATATCTAACCTAGCATGTGTAATTCATGAACAAAAAGAACTACGTAACTAGGGTTCTAAATTTATGAAAAATCTACACCAAAAGATATTGAATTCATGATATTACTTGGATCATTCTAACAGCTAAAACCCAACCGTTTCTAACATTCAAGAAACCCTAGGTCCAAATAATATTAAAGGAATAAAGATTATGATTGAAATCTAGGGACCTAATGGGTGAAAGGAACCCACTAGTGAAATCCCACATATATGGTGACGAATTCTACAGAGAAATCTTTCGATTTCGGGGCTGAAATTGATGAAAACTTATTGCGTTTTTGAACTAGGGCTTGGTCGACTCTTTCTCCTTCTGCGTTCTAATTTTTCTAAGTTTTTGGTGAATGATTTTCTTGGGGTAGATTCTAATTTAGTTACTTGGCTAAAACTGACCCTAACTACATAGTTTAAAGGTCCAACGCATAAGGAAAAGACCAAACAACCCCTGACTTAAGTGCTGTCGGGGGCCATTGACGGACGAGAATGACGGACTGTGGCTGGACTAAAGTTCCATGTTGGTCAACCATCGTTCGATGTCTGGGGCTGAAAAATTGAGGGTCTGACCTACTGTCCTAGACCACGGACCATAGCCTGACCTACGGTCCGTGAGTCCGACAGTTGGTCGACACTTAGACAATTTTCTGAGACTTCTAGGGGAAGGGTCGCAGGTGGTGCACCACAGACCTGCAGAACAGACCGTGGGTCCTCTTACGGTCCGTGGGTGGTGCCCGTCGGAGCCACCTGCAACTCCTGAAATCTGTAATTTGGTAGTTTTAGCCTACGGCGTAAGAAAATGACTGACTACAAGACCAGGTATACCAATTTGTGTTACAAACTTACTGCATTTCGTACTCTTAAATGCATATATTACTACAAAGTAAGGTCGTTCTATTTTTAAAATGTTGGGGCTACTTATCAACGAGTAATGCTGAATATTTTTGATGACATACTTCATAAAATTGTGTAGTTTTATTTTGATGACTTAGTGATGAAATCAAGAAAAAGGGATGGCCATTTGCAAGATTTGAGAATGGCGTTTGAACTACTTCGAAGATACCAACTCAAAATGAACCTTTTAAAATATGCCTTTGGCGTTACTTCCGGGAAGTTTGCTGGTTTTACTGTTCAACATCGAAGGATCGAAATTGAGCAACACAAAATTGATGTTATTTTGAAGATGCCCAGGCCTAAATATATTCATGAGTTGAAAAGCTTGCAGGGAAAATTGGCATACCTTAGAAGGTTTATCTCGAATCTAGCTGGCAGATGGCAACCATTCGGTCGTCTTATGAAAATGGATGTTCCTCCAGTACTTGTAGCTCCTATACCTGGAAATTCATTGATATTATATATTGTTGCACAAGAAAGGTCAATAGGAGCACTTCTAACACAAGAAAACAATGAAGGGAAAGAAAGTGCTCTTTATTACTTGAGTAGGACGATGACACAAAATGAGATCAAGTATTCATCTATTGAGAATTTATGTGTGCCCCTCGTATTCTCGATTCAGAAGATGAAACATTACTTCAAAGTTCATGTTGTACGACTTGTATCTAAAGCAAATCCTATCAAGTTTGTCATGTCTAAACCTATCTTGAGTGATCGGCTAGCAAGGTGGTACCTCCAATTTCAACAATTTGAAATCACATATATCTCTCAAAAGGCAATAAAAGGACAAGTGCTAGCAGATTTCTTAGCCAATCATCAAATTCAAACGATTGGGAGTTATATGATGAGTTACCTGATGAAGACACAATGTTAAGAGAAATCCAACCACCTTTGGAAGATGTATTTTGGTGGAGCTGAACATTGTGAAGGAGTCGGCGCTGGAGTAGTGTTTGTCACTTCATATGGGGAAGTCCTGCCATATTCCTTCACTCTTACACAACACTGCTCCAATAATGTCGCTGAATATCAAGCACTCTTACTTGGGCTTGAAATGACGGTTGATATGAAGCAGTTGCAGCTGCAAATTTATGGTGATTCCAAGTTAGTGACTAATCAAGTATTAGGTGATTATAAAGTGAAGAAGCCTGAGTTAATCCCATATCGCAACTATGCTAAAAAAATTGATAGGTTGGCTTGGGGAGGTGACTATTCAACATATCCCTAGAAAGAAAAATAAGAAGGCTGATGCATTGGCAGCTTTCACTTCTGCATTAGCATCGCCAGACCAAATGCAAGTTGTCGTTTTCCAAAAATGGATAGTTCCACCACCAGATGAACATATAGAAGAATTTTGACAAGCCATTGCTACTTCTGAGGCTGAAATTGAAGACTGGCGACAACCAATAATTGATTACTTGTCTTATGGAATATTGCCAGAAAATCTTCGGAAGAGGACAAAAATTCGACGACGACCCCCTCGTTTTCTTTATATTAAAGATACACTCTATTGGTTATCATTTGATGGGGTACTCTTATGTTGTTTGGGGGGCAGATGAATCTACTCAAGCCATGTAAGAAGCACAATCAGGATTATGCGGAGCGCATCAAGCTGGGCCAAAACTTCATTTTCATATAAAAAAGATGGGATATTATTGGCAAACTATGGTAAATTATTGCTTGGATTACGATCAAAGGTGTCAAGATTGCCAATTCATGCCAATTTTATACATCAACCCCCTGAAGTACTACACCCAACTATTCCTTCATGGACATTTGAAGCTTGGGGTTTGGATGTTGTTGGACCATTGCCTAAATCCTGAGGTGGTCATTTGTACATCCTTGCAGCAACCGATTATTTTTCAAAATGGGCAGAAGTTGTTTCTCTTAAAGAAGTGAAGAAAGAGAATGTCGCTAACTTCATTCGGGTCAATATTATCTATCGTTTTGGCATTTCTTGATATGTATTGACAGACAATGGAAAGCCATTTGATAACATGTTGATGGCAAAGATATGTGATCTTTCTTTCTTCAAGAAAAACAATTCTTCGATGTATTATGCTGCTACTAATGGCCTCGCTGAAGCATTTAACAAGACACTCTGCAACTTGTTGAATAAAGTTGTCTCCAAATCTAAGAGAGATTTGCATGAAAGAATGGAATAAGCTCTTTGCGCATATAGGACCACATATCATACACCAACACATGCGACTCCTTATTCTCTTGTTTATGGAGTTGAAGTTGTCCTTCCACTAGAGTGTCAAATTCCATTATTGTGGCTTTCCATTAGAAAAGGACTCACTGATGAAGAAAATGCTCGGTTACGCCTTGAAGAATTGGAGGCTCTTGATGAAAAGAGACTAGTGTGTTAACAAAGTTTAGAATGCTATCAAGCTCGTCTAGCTCGATCTTTTAATAAAAAGGTTCGTTTTAGATGCTTTCAAGTTGGTGACCAGGTTCTTGTTGTAAGAAGGCCTATTATTACCTCTCGTCGATCTGGAAACAAGTTCTCCGCTGAATGGGATGGCCCATATGTTGTACAAGAAGTATATTAAAGTGGCACCTACAAACTGGTTGACTTAGAAAGATTGCGTCTTATCCCCATTAATGGGAAGTTCATGAAAAGATACTATCCCTAAAGGAAAGAAGCTACTCCTTAAGGTACGAGCCTAAAGTGCATGTTACTCCTAGCCCATAAGAGTATAAACTGTGTACAACACAAACAAAAGACGAAAAAAACAAAAAATAAATTAAAAAGAAGAAGAAAAAATCACTCACTCCCCCAGAACTACGTTGTGACTTGATCCTCTTCACTGAGGTACGTAGGCACTTAGAACCATATTCTAAGTTCAGTTGCATGAGTGTAAAAAACACAACATGTTTCTATTTGATCCTCTTCATCAAAATACATAGGCACTTAGAGTTACACCCCAATTTCAATCTCATAAGTTCAAAAAAAAAAGGGAAAAGCAAACCGTTATTTGCACATCACAATATTCAATCTCATAAGTTCAAAAAAAAGGGGAAAAGCAAACCATTAGTTGCACCTCACAATATTCCTTTTAAATGTCATAGATTGTCATTTGAGTCGACATCAATGAAATATTTGTATAAATTCATAAAGCTTTTAGTCATGATTTTTGTATATGTTATATTACTGAAAGTCGTTTTTCCGATGGAATAAAAAAAATCACACCATTTCGACCTTTCTACACTGAGATATGATTTTATTTAAACCAAGGTCATGCGAATCTGAAATAGTTAGCATTTCAGCATGTGAAGTTCATTTCTAAGATTCATCCAGAATAATTCTGAGAGATTTGAGCTATGAAGTGTGGACATGTTTAGATTATGAAGTTTAGTTGTGATAAATCAAGTCTCTCATAGCTCTGATGTTTTCACATCATGATATATCCTTTGTACTATTAAGACACAAAACTGATAAACAATTGATTTTTGAAGTTGAAGTACAAAAGAAATAATAAATGGACAATATTAAGGCATCAAAATGTTTATTTGCTATTAATATTAAGAACATCAACTAATCAATCAAAATGCTAAAAAAGGAAAAGGAGAGAGAACAAAAATCTACAAGATAACATTAAAATAAGCTAATCTAAACATAGCTTATAATTAGCTAAATCTTGAAGAGCGAACTCTAAGACCCTCTTCTTCTCTTCTACATCATCTGAGGCTTTTGTAGTCACTAAAGAAACACAGCGCATATGTCAAACTCATGTTCAGCTTCCAAGACTTTAGAATCAACATCTTCAACTTCTTTCTTGGCGGCATCTCGAAGAGCTTTTAACTCCTTCACATTTTTCTTCGCTTCCTTAAGGGATTCACAAGCAACTCATAATTCTTAGATTTCTCATTCTTTTCATGCAAGACAAGATTAAGGTGTTCCTTGGCTTTCAAACATCACTTGAATTTCACAAATTCTCCAGCCTTATCAGCAAGAGGTGATCGCGCTTGGTCATAAGAAAAAGCAAGTTTAAAGAAAAACTCCAATAAAGTCTTCAAAGGGGAAATATCCACACCCATGGAATAGACATATGCAAGAATTAGTTGAATATCATCCTTAAGAGAATAAGCACGGTTTGTATTAAGGTCAACAAGTTTAGAATGAATATTAGTCCAAGCTCCTTTGACAAAATCATTTCGAAGTTCCGAGACAACATTTCTTCCATTAAAAACAAACTTGCATGTTACCGGTTGTTTGGGGGAACTGAATTAGACATATGCTACGGTTTTGTCATGAGAAATATAAGTAACCTCTTGTCCCGCTAGAGGCATTGAAAAAGATTTCCTTGAATCTGGCCCCTCTACAAACTCAGTACTATCTTGATGCTTTGCTTTCAACACGTTGACATTGCTTGGCTAAAAAAAAAAAGATAATAATTAGTGATGAAACTTGGTACCCTGGGGCGACATTAAAGTTTAAGTTATTACCTCTTTAATAGCTATCAAAGTCCTTGAAAAACAAACATTGTTGTCAGAAACCTCTGCCGCATGCAAATCATTATCTTTCGGCATTTCTGGAGGTGGTCTCACTCTCTTCCAACAACGATCGCCACGGGTGCTACTACTCTCATCTTGAGATGGCCACTTTTGAGAAGTCTAATGAGTTTGAGTTGAACATTTTTCCTTTTGGACTTTTTCATTGGGAGGTCCCTTGACCTTGTCTGGAACACCAACCCTACACTTTAAAACAGGAGATTGGTTCACAATTAAAACCTCTTCATCATTATTTTGAAGGGCATCAATAGTTGAACCAACAACATTCACCAAAAACTGCATATGATTTTCAAGAAGGTTCCCGTGCACCTTTTTCCACTAGGACTTATAATTGAGGGGACAATTTTTCTTCATATTAGATCCACTAGGAGGAAATGTTGTTCTTGCCCTAGATTTCGTGAATACACAAATTCACGCAAGTCTTAATCCATATTCAAATGAAGCCTCACGAAAATCTTGATCTAGTTGACCAGGAGAATATTGAAAAAATCCGAATTGACAACTGAATCTGTGAGGACTATATGGCTCAATGGTAAAGACATTTCCCTCCCTTAAAGTAAGATAGTTTGAGAGAAAGCTGATAAAGAAATTTGATTGATATTCTTTTTCAGTTCAATCATCTCGATATTGGTGTGCATGTGGTATATCAACAAATGTTGCATCCCAAATAATGGTTCCTCCTCCATGTATACGCTTTTTTGCATCCTCTTTTCCAAAATACCTTGCTGCCCTTTCCCCAGAAAAAGTAGTCATAAGGGGATCAACTGGTCAACCACCTAATGGGTAATGAGTTTTAAAGTAAAAGGCCAACCAACCATACACATAATGAATTGGAAAACAAGTTTAGACGAGATCAAGTCCAGAGCATCTCAAAATTGTGTTTAGACCTTTGTAAATGCTGGCTAAAACTAGAATCGCAAGGCTAACTCTCCTACCACATGCCAAATGACAGGCATTTCTAAAGACACCTGGACGAATAAAGCCACCTTCCTTAGTAGGAAGAACAAATATACACAACCAACACGACAAAAATGCTGCCAACTATGTTTCTTCTATCTTATGACTCTTAACTTGTAACTTATGGAACAGTGCTTCTTCATCAGAACACCACTTAAGAAACTCATCAATTACCCCACTTGGATTGTGAGACGATCTAAGACAGGCATATTTCTTTTCCTTTCTTGGCGGGGGCTGTCCATACTTTATATCTTTCTTACACCAAAATTCTACCCATTTTTCCACAGAAACATTTGGATTATAATTATTTTCTGTTTGTAGCTAATGAAAGGCGTCAAATAAATGCTCACAAGATTGAGGAGGGGACCTTTTTCCATTTTCAAATGTGCCTGTGAGTTCTTCAACATTCAGCACGGCCCCTTCATAGAGGCAACCTGATATGGGTAGACCACCAATCACGTGTAAGTCCCAAAGTGATATGGATAGTTCTCCGATTGAAGTGAGCAATGTGTTTGTAACAGGATGCCAAGCTTCGCAAAAGGCTTGCATGATGTTAGTGTTACGATCATAAGTAAAAAGTGAACCATACACAACATTATATATATTTGCGTCCTTCAAAGTCGGGTGACTCCTACTAATTATATCTTCAGCCCACTCCTAATACCCTAGAATGTAGTGAAAATCTCCATCAAAAGTGAAAGTATCATTCCATCTAGTCTATTCATTTATGATTCGCCACCCCAAACATGGTAAAGAACTTGCAATGTTTTTGGTATGATGATTAGGATAGAAAAGTACCCATATCTTTGGAGAACGACTATTATATTCTAAAGTCCAATCATCTAGACCAGCAAGCTCCCCTAGAGAAAGCCAGAGAGAGGCATACTTACCACCTAATGGCTTCTCTACAAACAATTTGGTATCCACTTCACTGTTCTTATGATCCGATATTACAAGGTATCGTGAATTGGAAGAAGAAGATTTCAAATCTTTATAGTGAACCATGATTCGGACTGCACAATAAAAGGGAACACGTGTTTTATTAGCACTTAAGTTAATAATTCAATAATCAATGTTATAAATCTAGACAATGAGTAAAAATCATGCATGTCGAGATAATTTAAAGTCTTTGTTACTCATGCAAAGTCTTAACGTCAAAGGGTGTAAAGTCTTTGGTTCAAGATGACGTGATGCTTTCAGCTTAAATCATATAATATATGCCTTAGATGGTGTAAAATCTTTGGCTCAGACGATATGATGCCTTCGGCTCAAATCATGTGAAGACTTTGCCTTAGATGGTGTAAATTCTTTGGCTCGGACAAACATGACACCATCATCATAAAACATGTTAAGTCTTTGCGTTAGACGGTGTAAAGTCTTTGGCTCGAACAACATGATGTCATCATCTTAAAACATGTAAGTCTTTGCCTTAGACGGTGTAAAATCTTTGGCTCAGACGACATGATTCCTTCGGCTCAAGCCATGTAAAGTCTTTTTCTTAGACGGTGTAAAATCTTTGACTCAGACAATACAATGTGTATAAATCTTTGTCTCAAACAATACAATGTGTATAAACCTTTATTGTACATGAAGTAATTTGATTTATTTTTATTTTTAAAAAAAAGGAAATCATAGATCTGATGAGTAAAAAAATTTGATGAAAGTAGGGTCAAGAATGTAGATTGGCTCTATGTTAATTAATTACATGAATTATACTCACAAATATAATGTCTATACATAAGTTATTAACAAACCAATTGTGAGAACAATCATGTTTCAACATCAATTCATATATAATGATGGTACTCAACACACCTAAAGTGAGAGAAAAAAAAACAAATTTGTCAAGGAAGTACGCTGACTATATCTTATCCATTACTCATATTTTGAAAAATAAAAGCTATTGAAAGTGCCTACTCATTTATTTGTTTTTTTAATACAAGAAAAAGAAAAAAAACGAATAAATAAATAAAGTTAAAGGTACTAAACTTGTTTTTGAGTACAAAATAAATGTTTTCATCTTTTGAAAAGTTGGAAGTTACTGCTAGCATGTACTATTTGATAAAGTAGTAGTACTATCAAAAAGCATCTTTCAACTCTATTACTCATCTTTAGAAAAATAAAAGCTATTGAAAGTGCCTACTCATTTTTATTTTTATTTTAATACAAGAAAAAGAAAAAAAAACCAATAAATAAATAAAGTTAAAGGTATAGTACTTCTTTTTGAGTACAAGATAAAAGTTTTCATCTTTTGAAAAGTTGGAAAAGCTACTGCTAATATGTACTATTTGATAAACTAGTAGTACTATTAAAAAGTATCTTTCAACTTTTCTTGAATGGTAATAAGACAAAAAGGTACTTGATTTTCTTTGATAAAGAAAAGCAAAAAAAAAAAATTATGCACAAAGGCAAATATCAAGAAAAAAAAAGTACTATTCTTGATGCTTCTCAAAAATTGCGTCAGAAAAAATAATAATTAATGAATGCTCAATGATTTAGCTGCTATTTATAGAGGGTTAACAGAAGGTCCTAGTGTTCTTGTCCAAAACAAATTCAATGATTGTTAGTGGTCTTGAGTTTGATTTAGAGTCAAGGGCTTGAATAACTTGATCTTGAATCTTAAGTTTTCGAACTTTGATTGAATTATTCATCACGAACACTTGTATGGTTATGACGAACAATTAGTATGAACAAGTAACTTGATCTTGAATCTTGATATTTGCCTTTGTTCTTGATCTTGAACTTGAACTTTGAACTTGATTCCTTAAACCTGCAGTTTGTAGAGAATTTGCAGCCTTTGATCCACGAGCTCTCTTCTTGCTTATTGTTCTTGTAAAACCTCCCTACTATGAATAATGAGGACCCCTATTTATAGTAGTAGGGAGTGGTCTACTGGTGTGATTTTATTGGTCGGTGAAAAGCTTTGATTTGATTGGTCAGAACATGTCAAATATACACATGGCGTTATTCTAGTGGCTCATTTAATTTGACTTGGATTGCTACATAACTTTGATACGTGGCATGATTTTAGTGGTTTATTTAATTTGACTTGGATTTCCACATAACTTTGACACGTGACATGATTTTAGTGGCTTATTTAATATGACCTTGATTGCCACATAACTTTGACACGTGGCATGATTTTTATGGCTTATTTAATTTGACTTGAATTTTCACATAACCTCTACTATTTTCTTGAATTTAATATAATCCAAATTAATTTATGGATTTAAATCCAATAAAATATTAATGCTTACAAATACCCCCTACTTCAAGTCTTGTCAAGATATTTTTCTTTTTAAACTGGACTTGAAGTACTTAGTGAAGATATACTCCAATTTGTGGAGGATTTTTGAGTAATTGTACTCTTGAAGAATTGTATTTATCAAAATAATATTCTCTTCTTTTGAGCAAGAGTCCAAGTGCATACATAATGATATGTCACGCGGAATGAGTTAAAATATAGTCAAGTGACAATTAAATTTGAAATTGACTTGATTTTTGGTAAAAATACGGGGACTTTTAGACTTTTAGTAGCAAAATAATTCTTTTCCTTCTTTATTAAATCCTGTTACTACTATCGGTATTTTTAATTTTTCTCATTTATCTTCTGGTAAACAATTGTATTTACATATATTAGCTTCTGCTCCCGTATCTATCATTGGTGTATAATATCTGTTGTAATATCCCTCTATTATTATCTTTGCAAGTATATATATTTTTTAAACAAATTATATCCGGAATATAAACAACTTAATATCACAAAAACTGACAACGGAAAATTAGATCAATTAATAGATAATATATCTAAAATACAATATAAATATAATCAATATTTAAAGATACAATGAATAGCGAGAATAACGAATATAAAGAAAAACTTACTGAAATAATTATAGCGAAAAGACAAGAATTAGAACATAGGCAAAATAGACTTAATAATAACATATTCGCAGGAACTTGTAGAAAATCTATAGTAGCACAAAGAAAAACTATTATATATCTACAAATACAAATAGAAAGTTTAGAAGCGAAACATATACGGAAGAAAAGAAGAAAATAACCAAAATAGATAATACAAAGAATTTAGAAATAAATACAGGAGACGTAGACATGGATGAAAAACCTAGCACATCAGGAGTAAAAAACCCAAAAAATTTAAATCCAAAATATTATAATGAAAACTATGAACAATATGATACAGAAAAAACTACATGGGACAAAAGATTAAATAAAAAATGGACTCTTAAACCAATAACTGGACAACATGATTTTTTAGATTTAGATTGTGTAGCAGATATAAATAAAACAATTCAATTATGGATAGGATATATATCAAAACAATTAATAGATAACAAAATAGTAATGACGGAAACACCAGGATATATAGAAAGAACACTTATAGGAACAGTAAAATTCTGGCTACAAAATTTATCAGATGAAAGTTTAAAAACGTTAAGAAGTAATAAAAAATCTAGTGGCGAATTAGCTACTACAACTACGGAAATATTATATAAATATGAAGTAGCTATAAGAAATGAATTTTGTAATATGAAAACAGAGGTAGAAGAACAAAATAAAGAAAAAATCATAAATCGGAATCTAATGACAAAATTAGCAATATGTAATATGTGTTACATAGATGAATATACATGTGCATTTAGAGAATACTATTATAAAGGAACATATAGCACAGAAGAAAGTAAAGAAATAAGAAAATTATATTTTACAAAATTACCAGAACCTTTTAATTCAAAAGTAATAAAAAGTTGGAATGAAGGAAAATTAATAGATACCTTAGGAGCTAGAATGAAATTCTTGCAACAATGGTTTATGGAACTATGTGAAAAACATAAAGAAGAAATAAAAATAGGAAAAAATATTAGTAAAAAACATGGCATGTTGCAAAAATAAAGCAGCACCTCAATTTGGTTGTACATATAGGTATTATAAAAATAGCAAGAAATATAATAAAAAACATAGATCAAAATATAAATATAAAAAAAACGAGAAGAAGATACTATGTAAAAAACTACAAAACCAAAAGACCATATAGACCAAAAAGAAAACTAACGGAATGTACTTGTTATAATTGTGGAAAATTAGGACACATAGCTAGAGATTGTAAATTACCTAAAAATCCAAAGAAAAAACAAATATAAAAAATAATAATAGACGATGAAAAATATACGCAAATAGAATTCATAGATTATGAATTAGAAAGTGAAGATAACATATATGAAATA
>NW_006239063.1:669534-669646 GCF_000226075.1 Solanum tuberosum | reverse complement strand
CAAAATTAGCAGAGAATTTAAAACTATTACAACAAAATTTAAAGAAAGATGTGGAATACCAGTTTGATAAAAAAGACCAAACACAAATACAAAAAATAAAACTATTATGTAA
>NW_006239063.1:668342-669284 GCF_000226075.1 Solanum tuberosum | reverse complement strand
AGTGTATAAATGTTTACTATCATTTGAACCATATATTGTATATAACAAATTTATTATAAGGACCGATAATACACAAGTAAAATGGTGGCTAACAAGAATAATACAAGATTCGGTAACTACAAAAGAAATGAGAAGATTGGTATTAAATATATTAAATTTTACATTTACTATTGAAGTAATAAAAACTGATAAGAATGTTATTGCAGATTACTTATCAAGATAAAGCTACTCAGACTGAGAAAGAAAATACAATTGAAGATATACTCAAAGCCATTACTACACTTCGTACCAAAGTGGATAGTATGGACATTGAGATACAAAAACTAAAGTCTAAAGCTATAAGTCAGTCGCATGACTATAAATATGCAGAGATATGTCAATCGGAAGACACTAAACATCCAGAGCTAGAAGGAGACGTTGGATACTCCAAAAAACCCATCATGGTTGTTTCAATGCAGCTGCAGGTACAAGCAAAACAGTTAGGAAACAATATACGAGCACTAATCTAAACAAAATATTTGAAAAACCATTTACACCAAAATTACCAAAAGACCCATTGATTATATCACCACAAACCTCAACGTATGCAGAGAGCCTAAACAAAGACAAAAAAATTTATAACCATATCACACAAACCTATATTAGGAATATACACAAAATCCAAACATATTTGAATCTTAATCCCAGATCTAACACTGCTAAAGAACCAACCCAAGATTATTTAACCCAAAAATTACAAGGGTATAATAAGTTGATAGCTCAACCAAAAACTAAAGCAAATTTAGTCAAAACCTATTACAACTATGAATTATTAAGTACAGTTTATACATACGATGGAGAAGAACTAAGCGGTATACCAGAGATACACAGAGCATTCATAACCTATAAAAGAGTAACAAAAGGCAATCTATTTTATGTAAAGTTTTATGCGGCCCCGACAGA
>NW_006239063.1:667376-667992 GCF_000226075.1 Solanum tuberosum | reverse complement strand
AGAAGAACAACCTATTACCAGAGCATTAAAGAAGGGATTCATCTCAAATGAGCTATTAACCAGATATTGCAAGCTAATTGGACACAAATATCCAGATCATATATGTTCAAAATGCAACGAAGAAGATAATGTGATACCAGATGTCCACCTAGAATGATACAAAAGAAAAAGCAAAAACAAGATAGAAGAAAAGACAAAAGAAGACAAGTTATGAAGATAAGTTATGAAAAGTCATAAAGTAAATAGTGGAAAGATAAAGTTTATGACTTATGTAAATTATTGTAAAGTAACGGACTTGAATAAACGCACTTTCATAAACACTCTCTCAAATATTTAACTTAAGCTATTCATATTTAATAGATAATGGAACAAACTTCAGATATCATGGATAAGCAAGAGGCAAAGGTATATTGTTCAATAAATATGTAGAACTAATTTCATATATTCCTGAATATCATATATATGATTGAATAAATTTATGTTTGTTATTATGTATTAGAATTATTTGAATCATGATTTCTAGTTTATTAGCACACTGGAAACAGGGAGAAAACTCTATACTATGCCATCCTAATGTTGAAACCGGTAGGCGAGGAAAGCCATTTAGGGGAGTAAA
>NW_006239063.1:644359-667202 GCF_000226075.1 Solanum tuberosum | reverse complement strand
AAACTTTAATCTTATATATACTTAAAGATATAGAAATAATTGAATTAAGAAGAATAATATGGGAAAAAATATTTAATGATAACGAATCAGAAGATATATTAAATCAACAATGGTATGAAATAGACCTACATGATTTAGACTTCGAAAGAATAGAATGGTATGATTTAGAAATAAATTCAGATTAAAATGAACTACGAATATTTACAATATTGGATAGAATCTATGGAAGATATAAAACTATTAGAACAATTAATGGAAGAAAATTTATATAGGTACCAAAGAACCCAAGAAATGTTATATCTAGAATACATCACAAATAATATTAAAGAAATATTCAGATTAAAACAACTATCAAAAGAATATTACGATAAGTATTATTACATTTTACCATGAAAAAAAGAATATTATAATAAAAATTTTAAGATGAATTCCTCACCTACCACACTACCACCTACCACAAATGTCATGAATTTCTCATCTACTACACTACCAAAAGGTCAAATAAAATTTAATAAAGCAATTCTGCACTGATGAATTCCGCACCCTCAAAAAATGGTATATTATTTTGAAGAATCAGAGGATTTTCATATAGATTGTAACACGCACTACATTTTGAAATTGAATACTACATTTTGTTACTTCTATTTTCCTGTCTTGATTATTTATTTTTCTAGGCTCAAAAATTTGTTGTTTACAGTTATATTATGCAGGGTGGGGCATGTGTTATTTACTAAGAAATGTGTTCAAACTTGAAAGATGAGTAAAGTAAAGAGTTGTTGAAAATATTAAAAAATAATTGAAGTCTCAATACTACTTTCAATCTTTTAAAAAACAACGGAGTTGCCATTTAATTTTTAAAGGAAAATAAAAACACTTTTAAATTTCAAAAAAACTTAAAACAGAAAAATCTTCTTGGAATTTGAAAGAACAAGTATGAGGTTCTCATTCCATTTCAAGAATGTTTACGCACTCGAAAAGTCCGCTAACATGTAATTATTCGACGAATAATACATTTTGGTTATTTCATTTGAAAAGAAAGTGATAAAAATCTTGAATTAATTAAATAAGAAAATCAGGAATTTAAAGATCATTTTAAACATTTAGTAAGTGATGAAAAAAACACAATCAAAATAATTAAGAGCCATTGATAATTGAAAAAATGTAATGAAATAAAGACACTTTAAATTACAAAAATGTCAACTTTAATGGGATAATTTATTTAAATTTGTAACTAATAGAACTCAACAAAAATAAATAAAATAATAAACTATCTAGACATTACAAACGAAAAAAAGATAAGTTACAATCAAATAAATAACTAAAATAAATAATACAATGAACATAACAAAATAAATTAGAAATGTGTTTAAAATAATTCAAATTGGCGAACTCATTTATTCGTGTCTTTGACCATGTAGACAATAAAGATCGAGTCAGAAAAATAATAATCAAGACTGCAAAAATAATGCAACATTCGTATTTGTTGATTTTAGAATATGAGTGTTATAATCTTTATTAATCTTGTGATTCGTCTTTTCGGATATATATTCAAGTGCTCTTAAGCTGAATCTTGAATTTGATCTTGATCTTGGATTCAAGGGCATTGGAGCTTGTTCTTGAATCTTTGGTAAACTTGAACTTGAACTTTATCTTGATCTTGACTTTTACTTGAATTCAAGGGTCTTCGAACTTGTTCTTGAATCCAATGGTCTTGATCTTTTGGAGCTTTTTCTTGAATCTTCAATAAATTTGAACTTGAACTTGAATTTATATTGATCTTGACTTTTACTTAATTTCAAGAGCTTCAAGCTTGTTCTTTGTAACGACCCAAGGGTACCCCCTAGATGTAACAAGGCACATAGAACCCCGAAAGGTATCATGTAAGCAACTTAGCATATCATAACGTAAATCATTATAACAATAAGAGTAAAAACGCATTTCAAGTCCAAAATATTCATAAAAGAAAGCGGAAGTCTAGACTTGTCTCAATTTAGCCATCTATTACAATAGTCGAAATGAAAAGGGCCCTAGCCCATACAATATATTCTGAAAAGGAAATACAGGGAATGAAACTACTAAATGAAAATATTCGTCCTCGAATCACGAGGACTCACCAACAAGCTAGGAGAAATGATCAAATCCAAGCTTTAGCCACAATGATGACCACCTTGAGAATCGGACCCTACACTTGGAGAAAATGTAAGAAAATATGGGTTAGTACAAAAATGCACTAAGTATGATATCCATGTACAAAATCATGGAAACATGCTAAAAGGGACACATTAGTTGAATGCATGCAATTTACTAAGTTAAAGCATCATTTTGAAGATAGTGGAAAAGCATAAGTCATAAGCATAATCAACTCATTGATCATCATACCATAAGAGGAACATAACATAAATACCCTCAAAGTATACTTGTGCAATGCATGGATAAGATCCCATAATCTCACCCATCCTAAGTAAAGCTTCTTGAGTATCTATAGTTCATAATTCATATTCTTGTTCATACTATTGTCATAATGGGGAATAAACCTTAACCGACATAGACCATGTGAGCTTACCATGAAATCCGGTGTCTACCCCACACCTAAAAGGGGTTGTACTACTTGACTAAGGTAGAACCATACTCTTAGCTTAGGTGAATCCACTAGCTGAATACATATGTGGGCACATAGTTTATGGGATAAGGCGATTGCTACTAGAAACCCGGACTCAACTAGGGTATAAGGTTTCCATCTCATGAGTTACATACTTTGGGAACCCGAACTCAACTAAGGTAGAAGGAACTCATGTGTAAAGCCAGACTCAACTAGTGTAAAAGCTTTCATTGGGAAGCCAGACTCAACTATCGTACAAGTTTCCATCTCATATTCATTTTCACTCGGTGCTAAGCATTAATTCTCATGGATTACATATTAAGTCTTGACTAAAGTTCATATTCATAGAAGAATGTCTTGACACTCAATCCAACATAATTCATACTATAGCTCATAGATTCAATAGGTGAGAATAGCCTTTCAACCTTAGAATCATCATATTGTGAGGGAAAACCTTTCACGTCATATCATATTCATACATAAGTGTGTACAAGAGGATCACTTTCCAACAACACAATAACTAGATCATAATCATATTCACTTTACTCTCAAAGTGTTCTTAAAGCAAATAAATAAACCTCATAATCATGCATAATTCTCATACATTGCTCTTCAAGGACCATAGCTCACATTCAATAAACACATCTAGATTTACTACATTAGACATGGATATAATCATAATTCAAGTGAATCAATCACTACATACATAATCTCATAACATTCGTCTATAATCAACTAACCCACATCACAAGATCATAAATTGATTAATATGGGGGTTTCACGGGTTTTTGGGGATTTCGACATAAAAACCATAATAAAGAATCAATTCAATCATAATATAAAGTAATTCAAACATTAGAATCATTTTTGAAAGGAACCCATGACTTGGAGACAAACCCTAGCTTTTGGGGAATTTCGATCTTTGAAATTGGGCTTTTGAAGGGACTCCATGGATGAAGGACTACCATACCTTAGCAATGAAATCAAATGAAATTGAGTAGAAAACCTTGCTCCTTAAACCCTAGCCCCAACTTCCTTCTTCTTCTTCCTTGAAGTTCTAGAGAGAGAATTTTTGGAGAGGAGATGAACTTTGGGAAATATTTGGGTGTTGTGAAAATATGACTTAGTTTAGGTGAATTTGACTTAAAAATGACTTATATAGTGACCCTAAAGTTACCCAAAATGACCTCACTTTAATAGGACTTAAACCAGAATTTCCCAATACACCCCTCACTTAAAGTGAGCTTCCAGGGACTACATGGGGCTCCATGAGCCGTGGTCATGACCACGAGTTGTGGTCCCCTTCGTGGACTGGAGGCACTGGAAAGGCAACAACTGGCTCGTGGGGGTGTGTATCATTTTGGGTAGCTTGGAAAGCATACTGCCTAGCCCACCACATACCACACCACGAGCCGTGGTGGTGGTCGTGGTCACTGAGGCAGTGTTTAGGGGAGAGTGGACTACCCTAGTCCTCTCCCTTGGCCCTTGCCCACTTCCTTGCCTATAACCTATCGTTTAGCTCTAGTTTTAGCCTACTAGTTTCCGGAGTGTTACAATATCTCCCCCTTGGGAACATTCGTCCTTGAATAACGATCTAGGCACCTTACAAAAGTAAAGAATCAAGACTAGCAACCCAATAAGCACGCAACATCAAAATAATGCACAATTCCAAGAAGGAAACTTCAACTCCATCTCAACATAATCAATGCAACACAAGGAAGTAGGAATTACATCTAACAACCCATTATGCATGAAACTCAACATTTATCATATTCTTAGGAGGAACTACCTTCTCCAACTAAAAGCATGCTCAACACAATACCATGGAGCCAATATGCCATTACTCTCAAAAGCATACTAAAGCATGTTCATCAACTTATCTCATGAAGTCAAATATGCAACTCATATTAAATGTACAACAATATCAGGAACACATAAATCATGAAAACTCATTTTCTTGCTAAACATGAATATCTCAAGAACATGCATAACATAAGGAAATCATGGAAGAACACATATAACACACATGACTCCAAAATACTAAAACTCAAGAGGAACTTTACCTCAAGCTTGACTAGGAGTAAAAGGAATGAGATGAGGATATCGAGACTTCATATCGGCCTCGGCCTCCCAAGTAGCACCCTTAACTAAGTGATTTCTCCATAAAACCTTCACGTAAGCTATATCCTTATTTCTTAATCTCTTGACTTGCCTGTCTAGGATCTCTATTGGAACCTCTTCATATGAAGACTTCCGTCAACTCCTAACCCTTCTAGGGGAATAATGGATGTCGGATCTCCAATACACTTCTTAAGCATAGAAACATGAAATACCGGGTGAACCGGGGCCAACTCATTTGGCAAATTAAACTCATAGGCAACTTTCCCAATACGCTTTAAAATTTGATAGGGGCCTACATACCGGGGACTAAGTTTCCCTTTCTTGCCAAATCTCATCACACCCTTCATTGGTGAGATTTTCAAATAGACCCAATCATTAACTTCAAATTCTAGATCCCTTCTTCTCAAATCGGCATAAGAGTTTTGTCTACTTTGAGCCGTTCTCAACCTCTCTCTAATAAGCCGGACTTTCTCAATGGCTTCATAAACTAGCTCGGGACCTATCGAAGCAACTCTACCCACTTCAAACCAACCAATCGGAGACCAACATCTCCTACCATACAAAGCTTCAAAAGGAGCCATACTAATACTAAAGTGATAGCTATTATTGTAGGCAAACTCTATTAATGGCAATTGGTCATCCTAATTACCCTTGAAGTCTATAACACATGCCCTTAACATATCTTCTAATGTTTGGATGGTACGCTCCGCTTGCCTATCATTTTGGGGATGAAAAGCCATGTTAAGCTTAACCTTAGTACCAAGCCCTTTTTGGAATGACTTCCAAAAGTGAGAAGTAAATTGTGTACGCCGATCGGAAATAAGAGATAGAGGAACTCCATGCAATTTCACCATTTCACTTATATACAACTTAGCATAGTCTTCTGCCGAATAAGAAACTTTGATGGGAATAAAGTGGTCTGATTTTGTCATCCGATCTATAATGACCCAAATAAAATCATGTTGCCTTTGGGTGCGAGGCAAACCCACAATAATGTTCATATTTACATCTTTCCACTTCCAAGTGGGAATACTTATATCTTGGGACAAGCCTCCCGGCCATTAGTGCTCAACCTTAACTTGTTGACAATTAAGACATTTGTCTACGAATCCCGTAATATCTTTCTTCATACCATTCAACCAATAGACTTCCCATAGATCATGGTACATCTTGGTGGCTCCCGAATGAAGAGAATACCGAGAACTATGAGCTTCCTCTAAAATTTGTTCCCTCAAACCATCAACATCTGGAACAAATAACCAACCTTGGTACCTAAGCACTCCATCTCCCCCTTGGGAGAAAGCCTCAACGAACTTCTTGAGTGCCGACTCAACTCAACTAATATAGGATTAAGATCTTGCTTAGACTTCACATCCATCACAAAGGATGATTCAGAACCATTATGGACCATGAAACCACCCTTAGTGGAATCCACTAGTTTAACACCCAGCCAAGCCAACCTATGCACATCACGAAACAATTCTTTTTTCTCATCCTCTACATGAGCCACTCTACCCATAGACAATCTACTAAGTGCATCCTCTACCACATTAGCTTTGTCGGGGTGGTAAAGGACACTCATTTCATAATTCTTCAAGAGTTATAACCACATTCATTGACGAAGATTCAAGTCCGTTTGACACATATTGAAGACTCTTGTGATCGGTGAAAACATCCACGTGGACCCTATACAAATAATGCCTCCATATTTTTAAGGCAAACACAACCGCCGCTAATTCGAGATCATTTGTCGGATAATTCTTCTCATGGATTTTAATTTTCCTTGACGCATAGGCAATCAATTTACCGTTTTGCATGAGGACACATCCCAACCCTACTGTAGAGGCATCACAATACACCACAAAACCATCTGTACTCTCTTGTAAGGTCAACATCGAAGCGAAAGTAAGTCTATCTTTCAATTCTTGGAAACTTTTCTCACAAGCTTCCGACCACACAAACTTAGCCTTCTTTAGAGTCAAAGCCATCAACGGAGAAGCAATGGAGGAAAACCCCACAACAAACCTCCTTTAGTAATCGACCGAACCCAAAAAGCTTCTAATGTCTGAAGGAGTTAAAGGTCTAGTCCAACTCTCGACCACATCTGTCTTTTTCGGATCTACCTCAATTCCCTCACTTGACACAGTATGACCAAGAAAAGCTATGGACCACAACCAAAATTCACACTTTCTAAACTTTGCAAACAATTGTTGGTTCTTAAGAACTTGCAATACATTTATGAAATGTTCCACATGTACATTTTCACTCCTTGAGTAGATCAAGATATCATCGATACACATAATAAAAAACATGTATAGGTATTGCCTAAACACTCTATTCATCAAATACAGAAACGCCACTGGAGCATTAGTCAACCCAAATGACCTTACCACAAACTCATAGTGATCATACAGGGTTCAAAAGGCCATCTTGGGAATATCAACCCCTCTGACCCTCAATTTGTGATAACCCGAACGAAGATCAATCTTAGAGAAATAGCTAGCCCCTTGAAGTTGGTCAAACAAATCATCAATTTTCGGAAGGGGATATTTATTCTTGTTGGTCACTTTATACAATTGACAGTTGTCGATGCACATTCTAAGAGACACATCCTTCTTTCTAACAATCAACACCGGAGCACCCCATGGAGAGATACTCAGTCGGATGAAGCCCTTATCTAATAAATCCATTAGTTGCTCTTTCAACTCTTTCAACTCGGCCAGAGCAATTCTATAAGGAGGAATGGAGATAGGTTGCGTATCCGGTAAAAGGTCAATACCAAAATCTATTTCCTGCTTGAGAGGAATACCGGGTAAATAATCGGGGAAAACATCCGGGAACTCATTAACTACCAGAACCGACTCTAGAGAAGGGCTTTTGAATTCAACATCCTTGACCCTAAGAAGATGGTAAATACACCCTTTGGAGATCATCTTCCTAGCTTTAAAGAAAGAGACAAATTGATCTCTAGGCATAGAATTTGCCCCCTTCCATTCTAAGATAGGCTCATTTTGAAATTGGAACCTAACCACCTGAGTCCTACAATTGATAGAGGCATACCATGCATGCAACCAATCCATAAAAAAATTCACATCAAAGTGTAACTTGTCTAACTCCACCAAATCAACCAAAGTAACTCTATGGGACAAGGAAATGGGACAACTTCTATAAACCCTCTTAGCCACCAATGAGTCACCAACCGGGGTAGAGACCGAAAAAGGTTCTACTAACACTTCGGGGAGTATTTCAAACTTTATGTCAACAAAAGGTGTCACAAAGGACAAAGTAGCACCGGGATCTAACAAGGCATATACATAAATAGAAAACACTTTCAACATACCGGTCACAACATCAGGGAGCTCTTGTAGCACTCCAGAAATGTGTAGACTTAACTAGAACTAAAATGAATGGGATAAGAGTCTAAAGAGAGGGCAAGGTCCTAGATAACCTAAGAAAAAGGGAGGAAAATGATTTTTACTTTGGACCATTAGGCGATAGGGAAGTAGCATCACCCAAGTCCATTGGAGATTTTCCAAATGGACCTCCCTCACCTAGTGGGCAGCCTCCCCTAGACCTAGCTACTATAAGTTTAGGCAAGCTAGGTCGGGGCTCGCCAACCCACTTGGCGTACGCCCAAAGGACCCCCTCGTCACCCATGGGAAATGCTCCTTGACGGAGCATTCTGTAATATTAGGCGAGCCAAGGATCCATTAGGCGTGTCGCATAGTACCCTTGGTGAGCCAAGGTGTCCATTAGGTGAGCAAAGTCATGAAGGAGGGGGAAAATGAAGTTGAAACTTTAAGTGTCCTTAGTTCTTTTCCAAAGTCGAGCCCACATTGTTTTATTCTTTTCCTAATAAGTATATAAGATTTTTAGATTAAAATTTCCCCCAATTAAGTCACTTTTAAAGAATAAAAAAGAAAACCCAACAACTTCATCTTCCTCACAATATTTCTCTCTCTAAAATCCAAAAAAGAAGAAGAGTAGACTTGGAGCTAGGATTTTCCAAATTGAAGGTTTCTTCCTCAAATTTCTTGGGGATTCTTAATCAAGGTATGGTGGTTTTTCAGCTATGGTTAGATTTCACCCATAGACTCCATTCAAAACTTGATTTCAAAACTTCTAATTTCCCCAAAATTGAGGGTTTCAATCTAAGTCATGGGTTCTCTTTCAAAACATTTTCAATTGTTTATTTATTGTTGATTATGGTGGATTATGGTTGAATTAATGATTAATTGTTGATTTATGATAAAATACCCCCAAGAACCCCATGAATCCCCCATATTGCTAAATTATGAATTTATGATGTAGGTTGATTGATTATGGAAGCATGTGAATTGATTATGTTTATATTGATTGAGTGAGTGAATCATGAAATTCCCCTATCTAATGAAGTAATCCTAGATGTTTGGGTTGAGTTTGATTCATAGCCTTGAAGGGCAAAGTATGTGGGTTTGTGCATGTTGATAGGGATTATGTATGAGCTTATGACTTACTTAGATAGCGAAGATCCTATGACTATTGTGTAATTGTGGTGTTGTTACAAGATCATTCTCCCCTTACCCTTACACATGACTATGTATGAAATGTCTATGAAAATGATAATGTTGTCGTGTTGATTGAAAGGCTATTCTCATGAACACACTATGAATATGATGTGAAAGGTTTACTCACATATTAATGATTCTAAGGTTGAGAGGACATTCTCACCTAATGAATCTATGATCTATTATGATACATGTTGGTTTGAGTGCCTAGTGCATTCTTTCATGAATATGAACTTAAGTAGAGACTTAATATGAATTTTAAAGGGAATTATGCTTAGCACCGAGTGGATATGAATATGAGATGGAAGCTTTTACGTTAGAAAGTCCGGCTTTCCAAAGTAAGTTATCTCATGAGATGGAAACCTTTTACGTTAGAAAGTCTGGGTTTCCAGTAACAATCTCCTTATCCCATAACTATGTGCCCACTTAGGTCTTTAGCTAGTGGATCCACCTAAAAGCTAATATATGAGTTCTACCTTAGGCAAGTAGGACACCTCTTTTCGGTGTGGGGGTAAGACACCGGATTCCATGTAGCTCACATGGTGTATGTCGATTAAGGCTATATTTCCCTATATAATAAGAATATGAATTATGACAAGAATATGAACATGAACTATAGCTATGACATCGTAAGAGGTACTACTTAGTATGAGTGGGGGTATGGGACTCCATTTGTGCATTGCACAAGTAGGCTTCAAGAGTGGTTGTGGTGAGGTTATTTTATGCTATGAAGACTTATGAATTATGCATGTATGATATATATTGTTGATAAGAGTGAATTTAATTATTTCAATTTAAAGAATATGAATGTTTCCTTGCTTGTTAGTATTGGCTATGGATGAGGACAAGTTATGATATGTATGATGATTGTGGCCTAAATGTGATGCTTAGCTTTAGATAGGATTATGGGATCTTGTCTATGCATTGCACAAGTATGGCTTAGGGTTGCTTATGAGTTGGTTTGACTATGTATTAACACTGTTTTGCATTATGGCTCTTAAAAATGATAAAGTGCATGGTTTCAACTAAAATGTCCCTTTTGGCATGATTTAAAGAATTTTATGCATGGCTTCCATACTTAGTACATTTTTGTGCTAACCCATATTTTCTACCTTTTTCTACAAAGTATAGGTCCGAGTGGTTGATGTTGCTTCTCTTTGGTCGAAGGCTTGGATTGATTCTATCCTTGCCTTGGCGAGTCCTCGTGGTTCGAGAACAAGAGTTATTCTTTCTAGTTTCTTTTCGTATGTTATATTTTGAGAATTTATTGTAAGGGGTTGTGAACCTATTGATTCGATTGTATCAGATGGTTAATGAGACAAGGTCTAGACTCCTTTCGATTTAAATGAAAAGACTTTGATTGTAAAAAGTCTTAATTCCGCATCATTTATATTACTTTTGTTTAGGATTATGCTAAGGGCTTGTATAAGACCCCTTCGGGGTCGAGTACGCCGTGTTACATCTAGGGGATACCCCTGGGTTGTAACAAAATTGGTAATTAGAGCACAAGGTTTAGAATTATTCTAGGATGATGTCTCATGAACCACATCTAGTAGAGGCTTGTCTATGAGTGTGAAGCGCGCTACACTTATGAATGAGAGTCTATAAGATGTCTAGGAAATTTCACTTCTTTCATTACTCTTTAATCGTGCCTTAGATTTTAACTCTATGAAGTCCTTTCTCTAACCCTTCTCTTGTTTCTATAGGATATGACTACAAGAAGGGCGAACGCAAGAAGAATGGAAGAGGATATTGTGAATAAGGGAGTTCCTCTCCAAGGTCCCCAAGAGCCTCAAGTTCCCCAAGCTCCTATTGATGTGGGGGCTATGACAAGTGTGGAAATAAGGTCGGCTCTCCAAGTATTGATCCAAGCCGTGATGGCCCAAGTCAATAGGGATACTAGGACTCATGTGAACCCCAATGCAAGTACAAATGCTTCAAGGAGAAGGGATTTCACAAGAATGAATCCTTCTATGTTCTTTGGCTCCAAAGTTGAAGACGACCCGCAAGGGTTTATTGATGATATCTTTAAAGTGCTTGATGCTATGAGAGTGTCTCCACAAGAGAAGGCGGAACTAGCCACCTACCATTTGAAGGATGTGGCTCAAGTTTGGTATGAGCAATGGAAGGGTGGCAGACCCGTAGGAGCGAGTCCGGTAGATTGGGAATTTTTCAAGTCGGTCTTCCTTGATAGGTTCATTCCCCAAAAGTTTAGGGAACGAAAGATGCAAGAATTCATCAACCTTCACAAAGGAGGTATGAGTGTGAAAGAGTATGGCCTTAGGTTCACCCAATTGTCTAAATATACTCCAACCTTGGTGGCGGACTCTAAGGCCAATATGAACAAATTTGTTATGGGGATATCCGACTTGGTAGTCAATGAATGTCGTTCAACAATGCTCATCCCAAGTATTAATATTTCACATCTTATGGTTCATGCCGAACAAATTGACGAACAAAAGCTGAAGCAAGTGAATAGGGAGGTGAAGAGAGCAAGGTCCGATGATGGAAATTCTTCCAAGGGTAAATTCGAGGGTCAAGGTAGACCAAGGTTCAAGAAGAGGTTCTCTAACCAAGGCTCCTCTAATTCTCCAAGGGTCAACAAAGATAGTGTGTCTAACCCTAAACCACAAGGAAGTAGTAGTGGTGGTTCTTATGTTGATAGGACTAATTGTGCAAAGTGTGGTAAGAAGCATGATGGTAAGTGCCTAGTTGGCACGAATTGTTGGTATAAGTGTGGGAAGAGTGGCCATATGATGAGAGATTGTCCCATGCTAAAGGTTCAAGGAAGAGAGGGCAAGTAAGTCCCTCATAGTGGTTCAAATTCCGATGCTCCGAAGAAGAACCGCTTCTATGCTCTTCAATCCCGAGGTGACCAAGAGAGCTCCCCCGATGTTGTGACCGGTATGTTACAAGTCTTTTCTATTGATGTATATGCATTGTTAAATCCCGGTGCCACTTTGTCATTTGTTACACCTTTTGTGGCTGTGAAATTTGAAATACTCCCCGATGTGTTAGAAGAACCTTTTTCGGTGTCTACCCCGGTTGGTGACTCGGTAGTGGCAAAAGGAGTCTATAGTATTTGTCCTATTTCTTTGTCCTATAGAGTTACCTTGGTGTATTTAGTGGATTTACACATCTTAGATTTTGATGTGATTTTGGGTATGGATTGGTTGCATGTATGTTACGCCTCTATTGATTGTAGGACTTGGGTAGTAAAGTTCCAATTTCCAAATGAGTCCATTTTAGAGTGGAAAGGTGGAAATTCTATCCCTAAAGGTCAATTTGCTTCTTATTTAAAAGCTAGGAAAATGATCTCCAAGGGGTGCATTTACCACATTGTTAGGGTTATGGATGTTGAATATGAAACCCCTTCCTTAGTGTTGGTCCCCGTGGTGAATGAATTTCTGGAAGTCTTTCCCGATAACTTGCCCGACATTCCTCCCGAACGGGAAATAGATTTTGGCATTGATCTCTTGCCGGATGTGCAACCTATCTTCATTCCTCCTTATAGAATGGCTCCGACCCAGTTGAAGGAGTTGAAGGAGAAACCAAGGATTCGCTAGACAAGGGTTTTATTCAACCATGTATCTCTCCTTGGGGTGCTCCGGTATTGTTTGTTAGAAAGAAGGATGGGTCCCTTAGAATGTGTATTGACTACAGCCAATTGAACAAGGTGACTATCAAGAATAAGTATCCCCTTCCTAGCATTGACGACTTGTTTGATCAACTTCAAGGGGCTAACTATTTCTCCAAAGTAGATCTTCATTTGGGTTACCATCAACTAAGGGTGAGAGGGGTTGACATTCCCAAGACGGCCTTTAGGACCCGGTATGGTCACTACAAATTTGTGGTTATGTCATTTGGATTGACAGATTCCCCGGCGGCATTCATAGACCTAATGAATAGAGTGTTTAGACACTATCTTGATATGTTTGTGATAGTGTTCATTGATGATATTTTGATCTATTATAAGAGTGAAAATGAGCACATGAACCATTTGAGGATTGTACTGCAAGTCCTTAAAGACCACCAATTGTATGCGAAGTTTAGTAAGTGTGAGTTTTGGCTAAGGTCCATATCCTTCCTTGGTCATATTGTGTCAAGCAAGGGTATTGATGTAGATCCTAAGAAGACAGATGTGGTCAAAGATTGGCCTAGACCTCTAACTCCTATCGATATTAGAAGTGTTTTGGTTTTGGCCGGTTACTATAGGAGGTTTGTTCAGGATTTTTCCTCCATTGCTTTTCTATTGACAACTTTGACTCAAAAGAAGGCTATGTTTGTGTGGTCGGAGGCTTGTGAGAAAGGCATCCAAGAGTTGAAAGATAGACTTACTTCAACTCCGGTGTTGACCTTATCGGAAGGTACCGATGGTTTTGTTGTATATTGTGACGCATCTAGAGTAGGTTTGGGATGTGTGCTTATGCAACATGGTAAGGTGATTTCCTATGCTTCAAGGCAACTTAAGATCCATGAAAAGAATTATCCGACCCATGATCTATAATTAGCGGCGGTAGTGTTTGCTTTTAAAATATGGAGACATTATCTATATGGGGTGCACGTTGATGTGTTCACCGATCACGAGATTTTACAATATCTATTTAGCCAAAAAGATTTGAATCTCCAACAACGAAGGTGGTTAGAACTTTTCAAGGATTATGACATGAGTGTCATACTTGTGCAATGTGCAAGTAGCATCCCATACTACTACTCACACTAAGTACTCCTTTGAAGTCATCCTAGACAAGGCGCATTCATATACAATAGACATGATAAGGAAGTAACTCATAATACAATCCAAGTATATCATGCATCTTTACATTTAAGCATATACGAGTCAACATTCCTCAATAACATCATTTAGAGGACACTTCATTCATTAGTCATGAAGACTTAGAGAACTCACTATAGGCCTCTTGAAGTCTACTCGTGCCTTGTATGGATAACATCCCATACTACTACCCACACTTCATAGAACTCCTGAGGAAGCTATAATGCACATCTCACATGATGGGAACAAGCGTTTAACTGACATAGACCATGAGAGCTAGATCAAGGAATCCGTTGTATTATCCCTCATCGTAAGGGTTGGTCTACTTGCCTAAGGTAAACCGGTATTTAGCTTAAGTGGATCCAGTAGCTAGACCTTTGTGGGCACATAGTTAATGGACATGGAGATTGCTACTTGATACCCCGCCTCAAATCACGTGAGGGCCTCCATCTCAAGAGATTGCTACTAGAAACTCCGCCTCCACTCACGTGAGAACTTCCATGTCATTCACTATCCTCTCGGTGCTTAGCCTACATTCCCATAGAATATTTTAACATTCATAACGTTAACGGATAAGAGATTGTTACTATACACCCCGCCTCAACTCACGTGAGGGCACCCATCTCAAGAGATTGTTACTAGAAACCCTACCTCTACTCACGTGAGGGCTTCTATCTCAAACCCATCATTCATTAATTGGACAGCTCATAAATTCAAAGATGAGAATAGCCTTTCATCTAAGAATCCCATTATCATTCATTAGTGTAAGATCGAGAATATCCTTTCAATCAACACATTATTATCATTCGATAGAGTACAATTGAGAATAGCCTTTTAATAGACTCAACATCCATTAACATTAACATTAAAATCATTCATTCATTCATGAAAAGGTTACCAACATTAGATCTACCAATTCAAGACATCAAGATATTAAGTCAAGATATACTCATCATACAAGAAAAGGATGCCTAAGCCTACCAATTCAATAGATCACATTCAACATTTCAATATAGAACCCTTCACATTCCATCATCAACATTCATTAGTGTTAATAGAGAGATAAAATTCAATTCTAACACAATTAGCTTCTAAACATGATCATCATTCTATCATTGAAATCATATGTAAATCCTTCACATCACATTCACATATACAATATCATGATAACACTTTAATCCCTCAAACTATGCCTTCAAGGCCATGATCACAATATACAAAGTAATTAAATACCTCCACCTTTGAGGTGGATCAATAGCTCAAGCCCAATTCTACTTCAACATGTAATTAGGTCAAACTTGCCCTTTCAAGGCTATTATCATAAATCCTCAATTCACCGACAATTCAGCATAATTAGGCATAGATGATGATACAATTCAACAATCTAAATCAATCTAGGCATAAATCCATTAACATTCATTCATAATCAACAAACTCACTTCATAAGGCACAATTTAGGAGTTGAGAGAAATCATGGGTTCATAGAGTATTTCCATCTTAAATCATCAGTTAAACATCAATATAATCATAATTTATCATTTGAAAATGTTTGATGCAAGAACCCGTGAGATTGAGTAAAACCCTGGGTTTTTTTTATTTGAAATCACCTTTGAATTGGCTCTTTGAATGGAAAATTAGACAAGGATGAAGACCACCATACCTTTACTAAGATTCCCTAAGAAATTTGATAAAGAAACCACCTTGAATCCAAACCCTAGATCCCACTTCTTCTTCTTATTCTTCTTCTTCTTTGGGAACTTCTTGAGAGAGAAATATTTGAGAAGAGGTGGGTTTCTTTTGATTCTATTTGGAGTGGCTTAATTGAAAGGATTTAGGTCATAAAAAGGTATTATAGTTGTTAGGAAAGGAATATAATATTAAGGACTTAACTTTGGGAAAGGACTAACGACCCTTAAAGTTGTAACTTAAAAATTTTACCCTTGCCCATCCAAGCTCACCTTTTGGACTTTTGGGCTCGCCAAGTGCAGTAGGCGACTCGCCAAGTGCACCTTTGTCTCACCCTTTGTTCCAGTGAGCTCACTAAATGGGCTGGTAATTGGGCGATTGGAGGGGGCAATGGCGACACGCCAACCAACTTGGCAAGCTACCACTTAGCTCGCCCTTTGGTTCAGCACCTAGGACAAATGGGTAGTCCACTAGGCTATCACAAGAATAAAGGGGTGACTCTCCCAATCCTTTGGGAGATCAAGTACTCCCATCGCCGAACAGCCCCTCAAAGAACAAGGTTTCTGTCGCTGCCCTAAACCCTAAAAAACCTTAACCTCTAAATCCCAAAGCCCAAAACCCTAAAAAGCTAGATAAAAACCTTAACCCAAAACCCTAAAAAGCTAGATAAAAACCTTAACCCAAAACCCTAAAAAGCTAGATAAAAACCTTAACCCAAAACCCTAAAAAGCTAGATAAAAACCTTAACCCAAAACCTAAAAAATCCCTAAGCCCTAAACCCTAACCTAAAACTCTAAATCTGAAACCTAAAATTCTAAGAAACCCTATATCCTAAATCTTAAGGAAACCCTAAATCCAATTAACCCTAAAATAAACCCTAAAAACCGTTAAAACCCCTAAAACCCCCTAATCTCTAAACCCTTAATCTTAAAAATCTTTAAACCCTAAACCAAAAAAACACAAAAAATAACCTAAGCCTTAAACCCTAAACCCTAAAAAACCCTAAGAAACACTTAACCATTAAAAACACTAAAATAAACCCAAAACCCCCTAAACCTATAAAAACTCAATGCTCTAAACCCTATAAAGTCCTATATTGTATATGCTAAATCTTAAAAACACAAGAAAAACCCTAAGCCCTAAACCCTAAACCTATAAAACCCTTAAAAACTTTAACCTTAAAAACCCCTCAAAGCCCCAAACCCTAAAAACCTATGTAAAACCCTTATCCTAACACCCTAAAGCTAACAAACCCTAAGCCCTTAACCCTAAACCCTAACCTATAACCCTAAATCCTAAACCTAAAACCATCGTAAACCCTAAATCTCAAAAACACAAAAAAAAGAAGCCTAAGGCCTAAACCCTAAAAACCTAAGAAACACTTAACCCTTAAAAACCATAAAAAACCCAAATTCCCCTAAACCTAAAAATCTCTAAACTGTAAAACCTATAAACACCTAAACCGTATATGCTAAACCCTAAAAAATCTTTTAAAAAAAGCCAAATCCCTAAACCCTTAACCTATAACACCCTAAAAACCATAATCTAGAAAACCCAAAGCACAAAACCCTAAAAACCTAGATAAAACCCTTAACCTAAAAAAACCCTAAGCCCCTAAACCTTAAACCCTAACCTAAACCTTAAGAAACCCTAAGATAAACCCTAAAACCCATTTAAAACCCCTACAAAACCCTAAGCTCTACACCATAAATTCTAAAAATCAGTAAACCCTAAACCTAAAAAACACAAAAAACCCTAAGCCCTAAACCCTAAACCGTAAGGACCCTTATGAAATAGTTAACCCTTAAAAAACCTAAAAAACTCAAAAACCCCTCAACCTAAAAAACTCAAAGCTCTAAACCCTATAAAGCCCTAAATCGTATATGTTCAACCCTAAAAAACACAAAAAATAAACCTAAGCCATAAACCCTAAACCTATAAAACCCAAAAAAACCTTAACCTAAGAAACCCAAAGACCTAAACCATAAAAACAACGGTAAAACCCTTAACCCAAAACCCTAAACTTAAAAAGCCCTAAGCCCTTAACCCTAAACCCTAACCTAAAACCCTATATCCTAAACCTAAAACCCTAAGAAACCTTAAACCTTAAGCCTTAAGAAACCCTAACTCTTATAAACCCTAAAATAAACCCTAAAACCCATTTTAAACCGCCACAAAATTCTAAGCTCTAAACCTAAAAATCCGTAAACCCTAATCCTAAAAAACACAAAAAAATCCTAAGCCCTAAACACTAAAATTCCCTAAGAAATGCATAACCTTAAAAAACCAAAAAACCCCTAATCCTAAAAAACTCTAAGCTCTAAAACCTATAAAGAACTAAATCTTATATGCTAAACCCTAAAAAACACACAAAAAAAAACCTAAGCCCTAAACCCTTAACCTATAAAACCCAAAAAAACCATAACCTAAAAAAGCCAAAATACTAAACCTAAAAACCAAGATAAAATCCTTAACCTAAAAAAAATACTATGCCCTAACCCGAAACCCTAACCAAAAACACTAAAATCCTAAAACCTAAAACCCTAAGAAACCCTAAACCCTAAACCTTAAAAAACCCTAAAATCCTATAAACCCTAAAATAAAACACTAAAAATCATTTTAAAAACCCCCTAAAAAACCTATGCTCTAAAACCCTAAAATCCTAGAAATCCAAAAACCCTAAATCTAAAAAACATCAAAAGAACCTAAAAAACAGTTAACCCATAAAAACACTACAAAAACTCAAAACACCTAAACTTAAAAGCCCTAAATCATATATACTAAACCCTAAAAAACACAATAAAAAACTCTAAGAACTAAACCCTAAACCTGTAAAATCCTGAAAAACCATAATCTAAAAAATCCAAAGCCTTAATCCCGAAAAGCCTAAATAAAACCCTTAACCTACAACCCTAAACCTAAAAAACCCTTAGCCCTAAACCTAAACCCTAAAAAACCCTGAGAATTACTTCACCCTAAAATACCTTTAAAAAATTCAAAAACCCCTAAACTTATTAAACTCTAACTTCTAAACCCTACAAAGCCCTAAATCGTATATGCTAAACCCTAAAAAACACAAAATAAAACCCTAAGCCCTAAACTCTAAATCTATAAAATCCTAAAAAACTTTAACCTAAAAAACCCAAAGCCCTGAACCCTAAAAACCTAAAAACACCCTAAACACTAAAAACCTAAATAAATCCTAACCTAAAACTTTAAATCCTAAACCTAAAATCCTAAGCCCTAAACCCTAACCCTGTAAAGCCCAAAATCGTATATGCTAAACCCTAAAGCCTTAACCTAAATCCCTAAATTCTAAACATAAAGCCCTAAGAAATCCTAAACCCTAAACCTTAAGAAACCCAAAATCCTATAAACCCTAAAATATACCCTAAAAACTATTTAAAACCCTCACTAAACTGAAAGCTCTAAACCCTAAATCCTAAATATCCATACACCTCAAACCTAAAAAACACAAAAACCCTAAGCCCTAAACCCTAAGAAACACTTAACCCTTAAAAACTCTAAAAATCACTAGGCTCTAAACCCTATAAAGCCCTAAATCATATATGCTAAAGCCTAAAAAATACAAAAAAAACCCTCATCCCTAAACCCTAAACTTATAAAACCCAAAAAAACATTAACCTAAAAACCCCAAAGTCCTAAACCCTAAAAACCTAAATAAAACCCTTAACCTATAACCCTAAACCTAAAAAAACCCTAAAACCCTAAATCCTAAATCTAAAACCATAAGAAACCCTAAACTCTAAACCTTATGAAACCCTCAATAATATAAACCCTAAAATAAACACTAAAAACCATTTAGACCCCCTACAAAACCCTAAGTTCTAAACCCTAAATCATAAAAATCCATAAACCCTATATCTAAAAAACACAAAAAAAAAACCTTAAAAACCCTAAGAAACACTAACTCTTAAAATCCCTAAAAACCCAAAATCCGCTAAACCTAAAAACTCTAAGATCTAAACCCTAAAAAGCCCCTAAATCATATACAGTAAACCCTAAAAAACACAAAAAAATAAAATCCTAAGCCCTAAACTGTAAACCTATAAAAATCCTAAAAACCATTAACCTTAAAAAACAAAAGCCCTAAACACTAAAAACCTAAATAAAACCCTTAACTTAAAACCCTAATCCTAAAAAACCCCTAAGAACTAAACCCTAAACCATAAGCTAAAACCCTAAACCCTAAACCTAAAACCCTAAGAAACTCTAAACCCTAAACCTTAAGAAACCCTAAATCCTATAAACCCTAAAATAAACCTTAAAATCCATTTAAAACCCCTACAAAACCCTAAGCTCTAAACCCTAAATCCTAAATTTGTAAACCCTAAACCTAAAAAACAAAAAAAAATTACTATGCCCTAAACCCTAAACCCTAAACCCTAAGAAACACTTAACCTTAAAATCATGAAAACCCAAAAACCCTAAACCTAAAAACTCTAAGCTCAAAACCCTATAAAGCCCTAAATCATATATGCTAAACCCTAAAAAACACAAAACAAACTCTAAGACCTAAACCCTAAACCTATAAAACCCTAAAAATCATTAACCTAAAAAACCTAAATCCCTAAAACCTAAAAATATAGATAAAACATTTAACCTAAAACCCTAAACATAAAAAAACCCTAACCCTTAAACCCTAAACCCTAACCTAAAACACTAAAATGCTAAACCTAAAATTCTAGGAAACCCTAAAACCTAAACCTGAAGAAACCTAAAATAAACCCTAAAAATCATTTAAAACCACTAGGAAACCCTAAGCTCTAAACCCTAAATTCTAAAAACCATTAATCCCTATATCTAAAAAAAAAGAAAAAAAAAACCCTAAGAAACACTTAACCCTAAAAAACCCAAAATGTGCTAAACCTAAAAAACTCTAAGGCTAAACCCTATAAAACCCTTAAATCATATATACTAAACCCTAAAAAAAACAAAAATACACTAAGCCCTAAACCCTAAAGCTATAAAATCCAAAAAACCCTTAACAGAAAAAACCCAAAGCCCTAAACACTAAAAACCTAAATAAAACCATTAACTTAAAACCGTAATCCTAAAAAAACCCTAAGCCCTAAACCCTAAACCCTAACCTAAAACCATAAATCCTAAACTTGAAACCCTAAGAAACCCTAAACCCTAAACCATGAGAAACCCTAAATCCTAAAAACCATTTAAAACCCCTACAAAACCCTAAACCTAAAAAACACTATGCCCGAAACCCTAAATCCTAAGAAACACTTAACCCTTAAAAATCTTTGAAAAACCCTAAGCCTAGAAAACTCTAAGCTCAAAACCGTATAAAGCCCTAAATCATATATGTTAAACCCTACAAAACACAAAAAAAACTCTAAGACCTAAACCCTAAACCTATAGAACCCAAAAAATCCTTAACCTTAAAAACCTAAAGCCCTAAAACCTAAAAACATAGATAAACCTTTAACCTAAAACCCTTAACTTAAAAAAACCCTAAGTCCTAAACCCTAAACACTAACCTAAACCCCTAAATCCTAAACCTAAAATCCTATGAAACCCTAAAATAAACCCTAAAACTATTTTAAACCCCTACAAAACCCTAAGCTCTAAACCCTAAATTCTAAAAATCGGTAAACCCTAAACTTAAAAAACACAAAAAATCCATAAGCCCTAAACCCTAAAAAACACTTAACCTTAAAAACCCTAAATAACCCAAAAACCCCTAAACCTAAAAAACCCTAAGCTCTAAACCCTATAAAGCCCTAAATCCTATATGCTCAACCCTAAAACAACACAACAAAAAATCCTAGGCCCTAAACCCATAAAACCATAAAAAAACCTTAACTGAAGAAACCCAAATCCCTAAACCCTAGAAACCTAGAAAAAACTCCAAACTTAAAAAACCCTAAGCCCTTAACCCTGAACCTTAACCTAAAATCCTAAATCCTAAACCTAAAACCCCAAGAAACCCTAAACCTTAAGCCTTAAGAAACCCTAAATCCTATAAACCCTAATACCCCTACAAAATCCTAAGCTATAAACCCTTATTCCTAAAAATCCGTAAACCCTAAACCTAAAAAACACAAAAAAACCCTAAGCCCTAAACCCTACAAAACTCTAAGAAACAGTTAACCCTAAGCACCCCAAACCCCTAAACCTTAAAAACTCTAAGCTCTAACACCTATAAAGATCTAAATCGTATATGCTAAACCCTAAAAAACACAAAAAAAATAATCTAATCCCTAATCCCTTAACCCATAAAACCCTAAAAAACCTTAACCTAAAAAACCAAAAGCACTAAACCCTAAAAACCTAGATAAAACCCTTAACCTAAGTCCCTAAACCTAAAAAAACCCTACACCCTAACCAAAAACCCTAAGAACCCCTAAACCCTAAACCTTAAGAGAAACCCTAAATCTTATAAACCCTAAAATAAACACTAAAAACAAATTCAAACCCCTAAAAAACCTAAGCTCTAAACCCTATCCTAAAATCCATAAACCCTAAACCTAAAAAACACAAAAAAAACTCTAAGAAACACTTAACCTTTAAAAACCCTAAAAAAAACTTAAAAACCCCTAAACCTAAAAACTCTAAGCTATAAACCCTATAAATCTCTTAATCATACATACTAAACTCTGAAAAACCTTAAGCACTAAACCCTAAACCTATAAAATCCTAAAAACCCATAACCTAAAAATCCCAAAGCCCTAAGACCTAAAAACCTAAATAAAACCCTTAACCTAAAACCCTAAACTTAAAAAATCCTTCGCTCTAAATCCTGACCCTAAAAAACCGTAAGAAACACTTCACCCTTAAAAACCCAAAAAAATCCAAAAACCCCTAAACCTAAAACACACAAAGCTCTAAACCCTATAAATCCCTAAATCGTATATGCTAAATCTTAAAAAAACACAAAATAAAAATCCTAAACCCTAAATCTATAAAACCCTAAAAAAACTTAACCTAAAAAACCCAAAGTGCTAAACCCTGAAAACCTAAATAAATCCCTTAGCCTAAAACCCTAAACCTAAAAACACCCAAAGCCTTAATCCCTAAACCCTAACCTAAAACTTTAAATCCTAAACCTAAAACCCTAAGAAACCCTAAACCTTAAGCCTT
>NW_006239063.1:628443-643787 GCF_000226075.1 Solanum tuberosum | reverse complement strand
GAAATCCTATAAACCCTAAAATAAACCATAAAACCCATTTAAAACCCGTAAAAAAAACTAAACTCCAAACCCTAGATCCAAAAAATAAATAAATCCTAAACCTAAAAAACACTTAAAATCCTAAGCCTTAAACCCTAAACAACTAAAAATCCCTAAGAAACACTTAACCCTTAAAACCCTAAAAAACCCAAAAACCCCTAAACGTAAAAAAACTCTTAGCTCTAAATCCTATAAAGCCCCTAAATCGTATATGTTAAACCCTAAAAAACACAAAAAAACTCTAAGTCCTAAACCTTAAAAACCCTTTACCTAAAGAACCCAAAACCCTAAACCCAGAAAACCTAGATGAAACTCTTAACCTAAAACCTTAAAACCCTAAACCTAAAAAAATCCGAAGTCCTAAACCCTAACCTAAAACCCTAAATCCTAAACCTAAAACCCCAGGAAACCCTAAACCCTAAACCTTACAAAACCCCTAAATCCTATAAACCCTAAAAATCATTTAAAACCACCACAAAACACTATGCTCTAAACTCTAAATCCTAAAAAACTATAAGCCCTAAACCTAAAAACACAAAAAACCCTATGCCCTAAACCCTAAGAGACGCTTAACCCTTAAAAACCCTAAAAAACTTTAAGCTCTAAACCCTATAAAGCCTTAAATCGTATGTGATAAACCCTAAAAAACACAAAAAAAAAAAACCCTAAGCCCTAAACACCAAACCCTAAAGCCTAACCCTACCGCACCTTCATTTCTAAAAAAAATTTCTCTCTCTAAACTCTCTAACTAAGACAAACGCTCCAAAAGCTGTCTCTAACGGCTAACTATACAACAGAAACGCGCGTCGCCGGAATGGCGCGTGAGCCACCGGTGGAGCCCCACCGGCCACCGGACCAACATCCATCGGAGCGCCATGACAATGGCAACAATCCCCAGTTATCCACGCTCCATTATACATCCCATAGCTCCTCGAAATCGCAAGATACAGATGCGGTCAACACAGCATTTTCGAAGAAGGAGCTGGAAGGAACTAGAAAATTTAATTTCCACGATGCTTCTGGATTGAATCTTGGAAAAGTGTTAATGGCCATAGAATCTACTAGTCCTGAGCTACAACATAGCAAAAAATGACTCGATTCCACCGTTCCAATCGACAGTAATCGTGAGGCGATTTCAGTGAGAATCGCGACTGAATCGCCCGAGCTGCGCCGTCAAGTTCATGCCACCTCCGGTCAAATTCGAGCTGAGTCAACCACTGGGGATTACTCCCCTCATGATGGCGTACATCCCACAGAAATTTCAGTCCAAATGGATGGTGGAATCGTCGGCGGGGAGAACTCCGGTGAAAAGAAAACTCAGATCGCCGGAGTTCATGAAAGTTCTGGGAATGTGAACTCTTCTCCTCCTTTAGAAACCCATCTTGCAGAGATTTCAAGCAATTTTGATGGAGAAAACATCACTAACAACCATGCTAATCGACCAAATGATTCTATGAAGAATGTCCATGAAGGGACAAGTTGGAAAATGCATAACACTGAAGGGAGTAACTCATTACCAACCTCACCTGCAGAAATCAATATCCAACCAGCTGCAAATCATCAGTTAGGGGCAAGAACTTCACACGAGGCAGAAAATGCAATGCAGGAAAATGGTCTGGATGAGCAGCAGGCCAATGATCAAGCTACAAGGATTCTTAATTCTGAAAATTCATCTGATGAAGCTCATTCTTCTAATTTTTCATTTGGTATTAAAGGTAATTCCAATAGCATAACTCCAATTCCAATTATCTATCCCATGCAGGTCGCAGCAGCAAAGGACAAGCCAACTGAGGATAATGGACAGGTGCAGTGCCAAAGAAAGGATCAACCAGGCCCATTGAAGCAATCTACAGGCAAGGAATTACAGACAGGTATTGCAGCTGCAAAGATCAATACTCAATCGTTGGTTGCTAACACTGAAGCTCAATCACACAATGTGAGAAATGAGCACATCAGTAGGACTGTTGAAGAGTCGAAACAGGTACAAAACCAAGGTCACAAAGACAAAGAAGGAAAGCAGGACCAGTTGAAGGAAATAAATCAACAAGGAGGCAAAAATAGAACTCGTGATAGCAACGACAGAGCCAACGTGGACTATCACAGCAAGTTTCCCAAGATTTCTAACAACTTTACTAGATATGTCTCTAATCCACAAAGGAATAGAGATGATGACTCCAACGTGAACAATGATATAGCTCAGAACAATGGGAAACAACCGCATGGTCAACAACAAAGCCAGGATCAAAACAATAACAAAACGGACAGAACCCCTGAACCTGCTCCTTTCACCATTGTCCAATCTTTTGCTGCTCGTCTAAGGTACAATCAATCTAAAAATGAAATCCCTATTGTTTTGGATGCTCCTATACATACTGTTAGACAAGGGCTTCCAGCTGTTTTATTTGAGGATACTGATTATAGTATTAAGTTGTAAGCATACTCTAGTTGGTAAATTTACTAACACCATGCCTAAAATGGATTTGATTAGAAGAAATTTCACCCTTCAGACCCAGCTAACAGGGGGCGTGAAAATTAGTCATTATAAATCTAGACATGTGTACATAGATCATGATAATGAATTTGATTATGTTACGGTGTGGACTAAACAAAAAATGAGTATAGAAGGTCAAATTATGAGGATTCAAGCTTGGACTCCTGAATTTACTTCGGAAGAAGAAACTCCTATAGTTCCTATTTGGGAAGCCTTACCTGAACTCCCGTGGCACTGTTACAACAAAGTTCTTTTGTCTACTCTCCTGGAATCTATTGGAAAGGTTTTGTACTTAGATTACCCAACCTCCCAGAGGACTAGAGGCAGTATGGCCAGGGTGAGGGTCCAGATTGACCTAACCAAAACAAGGCCTCCTCACATCTGGATGGGGTTCAAGAATTCTGACCCAAACAAAGGGAGATGGCAAAAAATCCAATATGAAGGCATACCGGATTATTGTATGTATTGTAAACATCAAGGACACATGGACAATGTGTGCACCATTAAAAAAAGATATGAGGAGTTCAAAAGGAGGAAAGAAATGGAAACTGAAAAACAAAACAAAATGAAGAGTGTACAAAACAATGGTATAACAGAAACAGGTACCAGGCAATAAGACCATCAACGCATAGTTCAAGAAAAAGATTACAGAGATGGTGAGGTCCAAAGGCAAAATCAGGTACAACAGCAGCACACAAACCAACAGCAGGAAACCAAGAAGGGACTGCAGAACCATCATGAGCAGGCAGTAGATCAGGAAGAGCAATGGCAAGTTACAGAAAAGGAAACAAACAAAAAACCAAGAAGCAAACACCTCCCAAAACAGCATGGAGACCTATATCAACACAAGATAAGACAACCAAGAGCAGCATGCAGCAGGCACCTTCTACAACAGGTATACTATCTAATATCTCTACTCATAATAATTATACTAACTTATTAATGCAGGAACAAGCAAACAAAGGTATTTCTGGGGACAACACCAATAAAGGAAAATCAGCTCAAGAAGTGCAAACAATTGAAGGTTCAAGAGATGACTCACCTAAGGAATCCAATCATAATACAACAATTGTGATAAAAGATCATGTCACAGATAATTGTTATAACAAGACTTCAGGTATTGACTTATCTCTCCCACTACCCCATTCCCCCAATATTATCTATGTTGATGCTGAAAATTCTGATGAAGTTTGTGGAGGGATGGATGGAGGGTGTCAGGAGAAACCTACTAAATTGCAGGAAAGGGTTACCAAAGGGGGGAGTTTGACTCATGTTCTACATGAGGTTGTCCACACAGACCATAGGATTGACCTTAGAGCCTCTGCTACCCCTATATCAGTTCAAAATTCCCAGAATGTTCAGGAAAATGTTAACAAAAATCACAAAGGGCAGATAGCTGACACTGGTCAAGTACAGAATGAGCCAGTAGATCCTACAGATCAGGGTACTGAAGTTCAGAACAGGGGCACAAAACAGATACAGAATACTACTAATCCGCCAGGAAAAGGTACAACAGGGAATCTGCAAGACCAGAATGAGGCTCAAAGGAAAACTCCTAACAACAAGTCTCAAGGAAAAATTAGTAAGAAGAAAAGAAATGCAATTAAAAGAAGACAGGAAGCAGAAGCTGCTAGGCAGGGTATAAAGGAAGGCACTACTCACAAATCTCATCCTCAAGGACAAACTCATAAAAGTGCAGACAATGATGAGTACAATGATGTTCCATCTGAGGATGAGTTTGAGCAGGACACTCAATCCTTGGGGGAAATAATAATGAGGAAGATGAGACTAGCATTCACCTAATCAAAGTATTTGGATCCACTCTACAACAAGAAGAACTCCAAGAGGTCACTGATCAACAGGGTCTGTCTCCTAGGGGCAGATTAATCTCCAAACAGGCCAACAACAACACATCTGCTAACTCTAGCAGACCCAATACTAGGTCCAGGAGTAGAGGTTTTTAATGATTACAACTCTTTGTTGGAATGCCCGGAGTATTAACACTCAGGGATCATTGGAAAGAGTTCAAACTCTCAAAAAATTGCACAATATATCCATGATTTGAGGTTTATATCTCACCACCTAGGATGCTTGGGGTGTGACCAACATCAACCATGTGAGAGGTTTATATCTCACCACCTAGGATGCTTGGGGTGTGACCAACATCAACCATGTGAGAGGTTTATATCTCACCACCTAGGATGCTTGGGGTGTGACCAACATCAACCATGTGAGAGGTTTATATCTCACCACCTAGGATGCTTGGGGTGTGACCAACATCAACCATGTGAGAGGTTTATATCTCACCACCTAGGATGCTTGGGGTGTGACCAACATCAACCATGTGAGAGGTTTATATCTCACCACCTAGGATGCTTGGGGTGTGACCAACATCAACCATGTGAGAGGTTTATATCTCACCACCTAGGATGCTTGGGGTGTGACCAACATCAACCATGTGAGAGGTTTATATCTCACCACCTAGGATGCTTGGGGTGTGACCAACATCAACCATGTGAGAGGTTTATATCTCACCACCTAGGATGCTTGGGGTGTGACCAACATCAACCATGTGAGGGGTTTATACCTTGCCACCAGGGTGTCCGGGTGTGAACGGCATCCCCCATCCTAAGTTGGGGTTATAGATTGGTTGGATCATGCATACACATATGATATCTACTATTAGTATAGATTTACTTAAACATGTTTTGACTTCACTTTGATCATGCATCCTCATATTGTTATTCATAATGCCTATGAAACTATTTCTTGTATTTCGATTGTGTCCTTGTCTATTGTTGTGTTGCACCCCGCATACTTAGTACATTCCAAGTACTAACGCATATTTTGCCTACATGATGTCACCATGTAGGGACCGGAGCTACTCTTGATCCTTCTCTTCATTCACGTGGCTAGTACGGTGCTTATCCGAGTTGTTGGTGAGTCCTCAATGATTCGAGGGCTATGTTATGTTTCCTACTCCTATGTTTTGAGACTTTAGCTTGTAATTGTATTTTGACTATGAGGGGAGCCGGCAGAATGTCATGGCCCCGTCCTCTCTATGTATGTAGAGGTGTGCGTTGGACAAGTATTTTGTAAATGAGCTTGACTCTTATTCTATGATGTTATTTTGAAATGGTTTGCCCTTAGTCCCTATTTCCCATTAATTAATGTTGAATGTACTTCCGCGACCGATGAAGTGTGATGACAAGTTTGAGAGGCTTGTTTGGGGTTCCTTCGGGTTCCTCATTCGCCATGTCACGTCTAGGCCCTAGGCTTGGGTCGTGACACTTTTAGTCTCAGCAATTTCACCAATAAAATTATTTCCAAAATTCTTTGTCTCAGATTGGCTCCCATTCTGCCTCATCTCATCTCATCTGGGAGAATCAATCAGGTTTTGTTAGAGGAAGGAGCATCACTGAAAACATTATGCTGGCTCAAGAGATTATTCATAACATTAAAAAACCTAAGGAAGGTGATAATGTGGTAATCAAGCTCGACATGGCCAAGGCCTATGATAGAGTGTCCTGGTCCTTCACTTGTTTAGTGTTGAGGGCTATGGGCTTTGGTGAGGTCTTTATTGACTTGGTTTGGAGAACTATGAGCAACAACTGGTACTCAGTCATTGTCAATGGTACTAGACATGGATTCTTTCACTCCACAAGAGGCCTCAAACAAGGTGACCCCCTTTCTCCAGCCCTATTTATTTTAGGAGCTGAAGTGCTGTCAAGAATGCTCAATCTGTTACACCATGATCCTAATTATAAAGGCTTCCAGATGGAAATTAGAGGTCCTCAGATCTATCATTTATGTTTTGCTGATGATGTAATTATCTTTACTTCCGGGACTAGGGCATCCTTGTAATTGATTATGAAGACTTTGGGAACTTATGAAGCTGTTTCTGATCAACTTATTAACAAATCCAAAAGTCATTTCATGATCCCTGCTAACACCCCACCAGATATTATCTCCCTAACTCAAGAAATAATTGGTTTTTCTCAGAAAACTAGTCTCATCTCTTATTTGGGATGCCCTTTGTATATAGGGGGTCAGAGGATTATCTATTATTCTGAGTTAGTGGCAAAAGTGGTGAAGAAAATAAGTGGATGGCATTCTAAAATCCTTAGCTTTGGGGGCAAAGTCACTTTAGTCAAGCATGTCCTTCAATCTATACCTATACACACCATGGCAACTATTTCTCCCCCTAAAACCACTCTTAACTACAATAAGAGGGTGACAGCTGACTTCTTTTGGGGGCTGGAAAAAGACAGAAAGAAATACCACTGGGCCTCATGGGAAAATCTCAGCTTTCCTTATGATGAAGGGGGCATTGGAGTACGAAACCTTGAAGATGTATGTATCTCAATGCAATACAAACAGTGGTGGAATTTCAGAGCCAACAATTCCTTATGGGGTCAATTCTTGAGAGCAAAATATTGTCAAAGAGCTAATCCGGTGGCAAAGAAATGGGACACAGGACAATCTTTGGTCTGGAAATACATGATGAAAAACAGACCAGTATTGAACCCCACATCACCTGGAGGATCAACTCTGGAACCTGTCTATTTTGGTGGGACAATTGGTTGGGGGAAGACCTTTAGCTCATCACTGTGATCATATCAGCAGTCTTAACAATACCACAGTGTCTCAATTTTTGTTGAATGGACAATGGAATGAGACAATGATTAGACAAAGAGTTCCTCCTCCACTAGTTCCCAAAATTTTAAGCAACAGCCTGCATTTGCAAGAGGGAGTTCCTGATGAAGCTGTGTGGACGGCCAATGATAGTGGTGTTTTCTCATGTTCCTCAGCCTGGAATTTAATCAGAAAGAAGAAGGGCAAAAGTATCATCAACACATGGCTCTGGCACAAGCACATTCCCTTCAAGATGTCCTTTTTCCTTGGAGGGCAATTAGGAGCAAACTCCCCACTAATGAGAGGATCATCAACTTTCGAGCTGAACCTGCCAACTGCTCCTGCTGCAGCAGGCCTGGTCTAGATGATATTGACCATATTTTAGGTAATGGTAATTTTGCTAGCTTCATATGGAATTTTTTTGCAGCAAGTGTTGGTATCCCTCACAACCAGAACACTCTGAGAAACTTACTGACTACCTGGTGGGGAACAGAACACAGAAATGCAGTGCAGAAGCTGTTTCTGCACTCTTTGTCGATTATAACATGTTGGAATCTTTGGAAAAATAGATGTTCAGCTAAGTATGGAGGCAAAAAATCTAGCATCATCAGAGTTAAATTCAGTATTCAGAAGGACATCATAATGCTTCTCCATATTGCCTTTCCATATTTGCAATGGCCTGAGGACTGGCATGACTTGATCAATTATATGGAGGCCTGCAAACATGAGATCGCGATCACTCAGGTTAATTGGAAAAAAGAACTCCAAGGAAGAAGAAGAAGAAAGTCAAGCTAGGGTTTGAAGTAGAGGCCTTTTCCACTAAATTTTGTGAGAATTTTTCTTCAAGATATGGTAGTCCTTGATCCATGGATAGTTTTCATCCATGGAGTCCCTCCAAAATCAATTTCAAACTAGCAGAGACACTTGCAGCGCAGCAAGGTATCTACTGGTGTGTTCAACATGGTTTTAAGAAGATTATCCTCGAAGTTGACTCAAAGCTGCTGAATAATTGGATCAGCTATAAATCCAAACCTCCCTGGCAGATTCAGCAGCACATCAGGGAACTGATCAGACTCGCTAGACAGCTAGAATTTTTTGAATGCAGGCACATCTTCAGGGAAGCTTACAATACAGCAGATTTCCTTGCAAAGGGAAGCCACAACTCAGACATTATCAGACAATACTACACTCATCATCAGTTTCCTACAATTGCTAAAGGTAGCTTCCTGCTAGAGAGGATGGGAGTATCCAATTTCAGAAGGAAGAAAATAAAGAGAATCAAGCAACAGCCTTAAGTTTTAGATAGACTCTAGATTAGTTTTTCCATTCGTTTTCCATGTAAGGGGAGAGTCTCCCTAGTTTATTGCTTACTAGTTATGATGTACGGAGAGGAGTCCTCTCCTCTAGGCGCATAGTTAGTAGGTTCCTTTTCTAGTACGGGGATGAGTCGACTAGCCTTTTTAGGAAGGTTGTCACATGTACCACCATAGGTTCGGAGGTTAGGTTTATGTCCCCCTCCTTGTATTTTTTGTTTTGTTATTAATGCTAAGGCCTGGGGGTGTTGCTAAGCCCCTGACCCCTCCAAGGGTGGTTCAAATTAAAAATAAAAAAAAAAAGCCTAACCCTATAAAACCCTAATAAACCTTAACCAAAAAAACCAAAATCCCTAAACCCTATACTCTAACCTAAAACCCTAAATCCTAAACTTAAAACCCTAAGAAACCCTTAAACCTTATAAAACCAAAAATCCTATAAACCTTAAAATACATCCTAAAAACCATTTAATAGAAGAAAGTAGTCTTTTCAAATATCTTATGTCTAACTTCTAATTAAAAGATAAAGAAAATTAACAAAAAACATTATGAACTAGGACGAAGCAAAAGTTATAAAAATAGAAACCAAATTGTTCAGAAAACACAATACCTATGTTTTGATGTCATATAGTAACTCTAAAAGTTGCATTAATAATGGATAAATGCATCATTACTCATACTTTTGCTTGCCTGATTGGTGCAAGTTATTCACTCTACTAAGTTCTTAACATATAAACTAGCTAGTATAACATAATTATATTCCTGCTGCATCTGTTGGACACTTCTCGGCCGCTATCCGGTCTTATTACTCACAACTTCCATCCAGAGAAGCAAGATTCAGTAGTAACATGCAAATGATTGAAAATAAAAAAAAGTGACTGTAGAGTCCAGAGAAAAGTATGATGATGGTACAAAATGAGTTTTAATGCACAAGTTGGGATTCCGACATCAACTTGTTTGAGACTGAGGCCTAGGAGTTATTGTATATATATAACATTCGGCCATTTAAATAGCCGATGTATACACCTCATATATAGTCGGTTGTGCATGGTGTGAATATGTTGTATGTGTATACCCATGTTTGTTGTATGTATAGGTTTGCATAGATATGTCTTTTAGTATAAAGTACAAATTACCTATACACGACTATGTACAAACTAGATGACACAGACCTGTATTTTTCTCTCTAAGATGATATAAGGGGTACTACAATTAGATCACAGCAAATTATCAAATGGTCAAACGACCTCCTAAAGAACCAGTAGAAGAGGGTCCAAGTTATACTTTTGGAAGCGAGAGAAACATTCTTTATAACGTTTCGTGTTTTAATATATACTCTGTGTTGACCTGAAATTCATGTAATGCTAACAGTTACTTTAATTCCATACTAGCTAGTTGTCAGTAACATGCATATTAAAGAATTCTTCAAAATGGCTTACCACGATATTTTCATTACTCTGGAGAAATCCATGGCCACTGAAGTTAAGCTTTTCCTCATGAGCCTATTTTGGAAATACATAAAAAATATATATATCAAGTTACAGGTTTTTAGTAATAACAAATATAAGCTTATAAATACTGGCACACCTAAAGGTGAGCCTATTATGAGTCTATTGATCAGTAAAAGATGTGTAAAACTTAGTACCTGTTCATTTGGATTTGGAGTAGATCTTCAACAATCATGTGTATTGGGAAAACATTTGAGATGGTCCGTTAAATGGAATTGGCAAAGTCTAATTCATATTTGAAATAAACATGCCGCTTGTGAATTGTGATATCCTCAACACTAAGCAACCAAAAAGAAATCATATCACATTCTATATTAAATGTATAAAAGAATTTATTTTTTGATATCTCAAGAGAAATATAAGGTGTATGGGAAGATCACATTAAACAGAACTAAAATAATACATCAGTAAAACAAACTTATGGCAGTATAGAGTAAAAATGTTGGCCTATAGAATTGCACCATAAAACAAACAAAACTTCTAGGTCAAAGTTGGATTCAAGATTTTAAGCTTATAGGTTCTGAATACTAAGACAGGTCAATGATTAGGACCGGGATAGATTAATTGTACATATTTTGTGGATTATTTTTATACAAATACAGAGTTTGAATCAAAGCTACAAGGTGTTGCCGAACCGATAAGGGAGATCCCCCCATCTAATGATGAAACATAATACATAATAACTTTACAACAATAAAATAGTGATAAGAAAAAACAGGTCCATATCATTTGACCAGACAATAAAATATATGTTCACAGCTTCCAGGATAATTTTTTATTTCCATATATTCAATTTTTTTTCTTAATAACCATGAAATTGAATACTAGGTTTTTTTATGGTAGGGTTCAAACTTGTATCGTGCACTCAACTCATACATTACATGCCGTGCTCTTACAACTATACCAAACTCTCCAGAGCCAATCCATATATTTAGTTCATATACCTATTCAAATTATTACTATAAACTATGACATTGCACACTTTGATCCTGATACTAACACCTCAAAAGTTGGGAAGTCAAGTTGGAAAGAAAATGGCTGAGGCACTATTTTACGAGTCCAACCTATGGACCGTAGGAAGTCCTACAGACTGTAGGGAGTCCTACGGACTGTAGGAAGTGAACCGTAGAACCCAGAGTTGATTTGGAAAAATTAAGTCTCTCAGGTTGGACCTACGACTTGACAGGACGAGCCGCAGGAATATTGACGGGTTGTAGGACTTATCCATAGGATTGATTCAAATATTTGATTTAGGACCTCAATTCTACAAAAGGAAACGATAGGTCGTAGCTAGTCCTACAAGTTGTAGGATGGTCTCGTAAGAAGGGTTCCAACTTCGTGAAACTTTAGACTAAGGGTTGAGTTCTACTGACCGTAAGAAATTTGATGGACCGTATAAAGGTCTCGTACGAAGCAAGTTGAAATTTAGGTTTTTGATGTTGTTTCCACTGTTGACCAGTATGGACCGCAGAAAGTTCTACAGACCGTAGGAACTATGTAGTAGTTATTTTTAAGGGTATTTTGGTCTTTTTCTATGAACCTAATTCCAATACTACATCGTTTTGCTTATAAATAAGCCCCTCTAACTGATTTTACCCCTAACATCTATCCATTCTCCTTCATTTCCTCAAAATCTCATAGTTCCTCTCCAAGGTTTCTATCCAAGGCTCTTAAGAAAGTTATAGGTTTTTTCAAGTCTTCATGATTTTTTTCATCAATTACTTGTGGGATTTGATATTAAGGTATGTAGGGAGTTCATCAATGGATTTTATTCACCCATTGAGTCCCAAAGATTCTCCAATTAACCAATTTAATTTTCCAAAATTGGCTAAGTTCTTATTCAATTCCTATGAATCAATGAATAATATTTTCATGAACTTATGAAAGATTTATGAAAAAAGGAATGTCTTAAACTCTAGGTTGTTTTAAGAGTGGCATCAATTCAATTGTGAAAGGTTTACTCAAACTAAGGGATCATGGTTTGGTGAAAGATTTATCTCACTCATGCATGATTCAAGATTTAAGGAGCTATTTTTTATATGTTATTAGCTTGGATTAGCAACTTAATTGTGATTTTCCATGGATGATTGTATAATTATGTTTATGACTAATTGCGTTGGGATTTTACTTAGCGCCGAGAGGTTATTGAGATGGAGGGTCTCCCATTAGTAGAGGCCGCGCGTGTCTCTAGTAGAAACCTCATTGTCCCTAACTACGTGCACCCGTAGTCTATCTTAAGTGATATAGCTAGTGGATCCACCTAATCTAGAAGTTAAATTACTTTCCTTGGCAAACAAAGACATCTCTTTTCGGCATGAGAGCAAAATACCAGATTCGGCATTATAGCTCACGTGGTCTATGTCGGTTAATAATAAAAATCCCACAAAAATTAACTAAGTTACTTTCAAATTTCTTATGAAGCTTCCTTTATTATTTCATGATACATTGACCATGTTCATGATTATGATTCTTCTTTAAAGATTTTTACTTTATTTAGCCTGAACCTGCACATCATGTTTTCAACTATGTCCTCTTATGATCATGTTTCATGTTTTGTTGTATTTCCCTTATACTTAGTACAATCCATGTACTAATGAATATTTGTGCCTACATTGTTTCACTAATGTTGGTCTTGACGACTCTTTTCCTCCCATCTGTGGCTAGTTGATCATCTTAGAGATAGAAGACTTGTGAGTCCTCATACTCTACGGATGATGTCACCTTTATTGCTTTCTTATATCTCTTATGTTCAGATGTTGTATGTGGTGTACGGGTTATGTCCTGACCACTTCTTTTGATGTTGTAGAAAGGCTTGTCAAGATTATATTAAACTTCCGCTTCTAAATGTCAAAACTTTTTTTATGGATATGAAATGCTTTACTCTTTTCTATTACTATGTGTATATGTTTGTCAAGTGGCTTATTTAGGGCCTCTCGGAGTCTTATACACCATGTCAGGACTAGGGTGTACTTTGTGTTGTGACAAACATGGTCTCAGAGGTTTGTTTTAGAAAATGTCCTAAGATGTCAAACAAGCTGCATTGAGTAGAATCTTGTTCATGGGTGTGAATCGCGCCACCTATGAATAGGAGGCTATAAAACATTTAGGAAACTTCACTTCTCATTACACTAAATTCCTGCCATAGAATTTATCTCTACAAAGATCCTTCTTCTAAATTGTGTTCGATCCTTTTTAGGATATAGCCCATCGAAGAGCTTATGTGAGAAGGAATGCGGGTAACGACAATGTAGAGCCTGAGGTTCCTTATGTTTCGATTGATCTTTTGGCCGAGCAAGTGACTAATGCAAAATTTTGAGCCGCTTTCCAAGTATTGGCTCAAGCCATGAGGGCCCAAGGCAATAGAGAGGATAATGCTGCCATGAACCCAACTGTGGGTATGGTGGCGGAAAGGATAAGGGATTTCACTAGGATGAATCCTCTAGAATTTTATGTTTCTAAGGTTGATCAGGATCCTCAAGAGTTTATTGGTGAGGTGCATATGGTAGTGGGCATTATCGGATTATCTACGTTTGAAATGGTGGATTTGGTCACTTATCATATCAAGGGTGTTACTCAACTGTTGTTTGAACAATGGAAGTGTGAGAGGGCTATGGATGCGGCTCCTCTTGTTTGGGAAAATTTTAAGGACGTTTTTCTTGATCGTTTCTTTCCTATTGAAATGAGAGAAGTGAAAGTGTTTGATTTCATTAACCTCCGACAAGGCAATATGAGTGTGATGGAGTATTCTTTGAAGTTCACTCAATTGGCTAAGTATGCTCTAACTATGTTTGTCAACTCTAGGGCAAGGATGAGTAAGTTGACGTCGGGTGTATCCGACTTGGTTGTCAAAGAGTGTCGCACCGCCATGTTAATCAAGGAAATGAATATTTCAGGGTCGATGATACATGCCTAATAAATTTAAGAGGAAAAGCTTAAGACCCTAAACCCTAAAAAACACTAACCTAAAACCTAAAACCCTAAGAAACCATAAACCTTAAGACACTATAAATCCTATAAACCCTAAAATGCATTTAAAACCCCTACCTAAACCCTCAGCTCTAAACCCTAAATCCTATAAATTCGTAAACCTTACACCTAAAGAACACAAAAAAAAACCTTCAGACCTAAACCCTAAACCCTAGAAAACCCTAGGAAACACTTAACCCTTAAAAACCCTAAGAATCCAAAAACCCTAAGAAACCTCAAAAACACTAAACTCTAAACACTATAATGCCCTAAATCGTCTATGCTTAACCCTAAAAAAAACCCTAAGCCTAAACACTAAACCTATAAAACCATAAAAAAACTTAACCTAAAAAACTCAAAGCCCTAAACCCTAAAAACCTAGATAAAAACCCTTAACCTAAAACTCTAAACTTAAAAACACTAAGCCTTTAACCCTAAACCCTAACCTAAAACCGTAAGAAACCCTAAACCTTAAGACTTAAGAAACCTTAAATTCTATAAACCTAAAATAAACCCTAAAAAGCATTTTAAACGCCTAAGAAATCCTAAGCTCTAAACTCTAAATCCTAAAAATACATAAACCCTAAACTTAAAAAACACAAAATAAACCCTAAGCCCTATACCCTAAAAAACCCCTAAGAAATACTTAACCTTAAAAAACACAAAAACCTCTAAACCTAAAAAAACTCTAAGCTCTCAACTCTATAAAGATCTAAATCATTTATGCTAATCCCTAAAAACACAAAAAAAAAAAAAAAAAAAAACCCAATTCCCTAAACGCTTAACATATAAAAGCCTAAAAAACCTTAATCTAAAAAGCCCAAAGCACAAAACCCTAAAATCCTAGATAACACCCTTAACCTAAAAAACCCTAAGACATAAACCCTAAACCCTTAACCTAAAACCCTAAATCCTAAACCTAAAACCCTAAACCCTAAACCCTAAACCTTAATAAACCCTTAATCCTATCAATCCTAAAAATAAACCGTAAAAACCATTTAAAACCCATAAAAACCCTAAGCTCTAACCACTAAATCCTTAAAATCCGTCAACCCTAAACCGAAAAAACCCTAAAAACCACTTAACCCTTAAAACCCTAAAAAAACTCAACACCCCCTAAATCTAAAAACTCTAAGCTCTAAACCCTATAAAGCCCTAAATCGTATATGCTAAACCCTAAAAACACAATAAAAAAACCTAAGTTGTAAACCCTTAATCTATAAAATCCTAAAAAATGTTAACCTAAATTACCCAAAGCCTTCCCTAAAAACTTAAATAAGACCCTTAACCTAAAACCTTAAACCTAAAAAAACCCTAAACCCTAACTTAAAAGCCTAAGCGCTAAACCCTAAGTCAAAAAAATCCGTAAACCGTATACCTAACAAAATAGAA
>NW_006239063.1:622395-628307 GCF_000226075.1 Solanum tuberosum | reverse complement strand
AAAAAAACCCTAAGCCCTAAACCCTAAAACTATAAAACCCTTAGAAAAAATTAACCCTTAAATCCTAAAAAACCATTAGAAAAAAGTAACCCTTAAAAAGCCTAAAAAACCAAAGCTATATAAATCCTAAAAAATCAATAAACCCTAAACCTAAAGCACACAAAAAACCTAAGTCCTAAACCTAAGGAATACTTAACCCTTAAAAACCCTAAAAAAACTGTAAACTCTAAACATTATAAAGCCGTAAATTATATATGCTAAACCCTAAAAACACAAAAAAAAAAAAAAAAAACACTAAGCCCTAAACCCTATAAAACCCAAATCCCTAAACCCTAAGACAAATCCCTAAACCCTAAAAACCTAGATAAACCCTTTAAACAAAAACCCTAACCCCTAAACCCAGAACCCAAAACCCTAAACTCTAAACCCTAAATCCTAAAAGTCCATAAACACTAAACTTAAAAAACACAAAAAAAACCTAAGCCCTAAACTCTAAAACCCCTAAGAAACATTTAACTCTTAAAAATCCAAAACCTAAAAAACTCTAAGCTCCAAACCCTATAATGCCCTAAATCGTATATGTTAAACCCTAAAAACATACAAAAAACACTAAGCCATAATCCCAAAACCTATAAAACCCTAAAAACGTAACCTAAAACACCCAAAGCCCTAAACCCTAAAACCCTAGATAAACCCCTTAATCTAAAACCCAAAACCTAAAAAAACCCTAAACTCTATCCTAAAACCATAAATCCTAAACCTAAAGCCCTAAGTAACCCTAAACCTTAAGAAGCCCTAAATCTTATAAACCCTAAAATAAACCTAGAAAACCATTTTAAATCCCTACCAAATCCAAAGTTGTAAACCCTAAATACTAAAATTCCATAAACCCTAAACCTAAAAAAAAAAAAAACCCTAAGCCATAAAACCTTAATAAACCCTAAGAAACACTTAACCCTAAAAAACCCGAAAACCCCTAAACCTAAAAAACTCTAAGCTCTTAAACCTATAAAGATCTAAATCATATATGCTAAACCCTAAAAAACACAAAAACTCCCTAAGCCCTAAATCCTTAACTTATAAAACCCTAAGAACCTTTAACTTAAAAAACCCACAACAGTAAACCCTAAAAAACCTAGATAAAAACCCCTTATCCTAAAACCCTAAACCTAAAAAAACCTAAGCCCTAAACCCTAAACCCTAAAACAAACCCTAAAATCCTAAACCTTAAGTAACCCCTAATATAATCACTAAAAACCATTGAAAACCCCTAAGCTCTAAACCCTAAATCCTAAAAATTCGTAAACCCTAAACCTAAAAAACACAAAATATCCCCAAGCCCAAAAGCTTAAAAAACCCCAAGAAAAACTTAACCATTAAAAACCCTAAAAAACCCAAAAATCCAAAATCCACTGAACCTAAAAGAACTCTAAGTTTTAAACCCTATAAATCCCTAAATCGTATAGGCTAAACCCTAAAATCACAAAAAAAAAACCTTAGCCCTTAACCATAAACCTATATAACCCTAAAAATCATTAACCTAAAAATCCAAAGCCCTAAACCCCAAAAACCTAGATAAAACCCTTAACCTAAAAAAACCCTAAAACCCTAAACCTAAAAAAACCTAAGCCCTAAACCCTAAACCATAACCTAAAATCCTAAATCCTAAAAATAAAACCCTAAGAAACAGAAAACCCTAAACCTTAAGAAAACCCTAAATCCTATAAACCCTAAAATAAACCCTGAAAACTATTTAAAACCCATCAAAACCCTAAATACTAAAATTCAATAAACCCTAAAACTTAAAACCACAAAAAACCCTAAAGCCCTAAACCCTAAGAAACACTTAACACTTAAAAATCCTAAAAAATTCTAAGCTCTTAACAGTATAAAGCCCTAAGTCGTATATTTAAAACCCTACAAAACACAAAAAAAACCCTAAGTCCTAAACCCTAAGCCTATAAAACCCTAAAAACCTTAACCTAAAAATCCCAAATCCCTAAACCCTAAAAACCTAGATAAAACCCTTAACTTAAAACCCTAATCCTAATTAAACACTAAGCCCTAAACCCTAAACCCTAACCTAAAACCCTAAATCCTAAACCTAAAGCCCAAAGAAACACTAAACCCTAAACCTTATGAAACCCTAAAAAAAACCCTAAAATCCATTTAAAACCCCTACAAAACCCTAAGCTCTAAACCATAAATTCTAAATATCCGTAAACCCTATACCAAAAAAATAGAAAAAAACCCTAAGACCTAAACCCTAAAAAACCCTAAGAAACACTTAACCCTAAAAACCCAAAAAAAAGCCATAATCTGTAAACTCTAAAAAACCCTAAACCCTAAACTCTAAATCTTAAAACTAAAACCCCAAGAAACCCTAAACCCTAAACCTTAAGAAACCCTAAATCCTATAAATTCATAAACCTTAAACCTAAAAAACTAAAAAAAAAACCGAAGCCCTAAACCCTAAACCCTAAACCTTAAGAAACCCTAAATCCTATAAAACCTAAAAACCATTTAAAATCTCTACAAACCCCTAAGCTCTAAACCATAAGCCTTAAACTGACTAAGAAACACTTAACTCTTAACAACCCCTAAACCTCAAAAACTCTAAACTCTAAACCCAATAAAGCCCTAAATCATATAGGCTAAACCTTAAAAAACACAAAAAAAAAAAAAAACCTAAGGCCTAAATCATAAACCTATTAAGCCCAAACAAACCTTAACCTAAAAATCACAAAGCCCTAAACCCTAAAATCCTAGATAAAACCCTTAACATAAGACCCTAAACCCTAAAAAGCCCTAAGCCCTAAACCCTAACTTAAAACCCAAAATTCAAAACCTAAAATACTAAGAAACCATAAACCTCAAGACACCCTCAATCCTATAAACGCTAATATATACCCTAAAATGCGTTTAAAACACCTACGTAAACCCTAAATCCTATAAATTCATAAACCTTAAACCTAAAAAACTAAAAAAAAAAACCGAAGCCCTAAACCCTAAACCCTAGAAAACCATAGGAAACACTTCACCCTTAAAAACCCTAAAAGATCCAAAAACCCTAAGAAACCTAAAAAAAAAACTCTAAGCTCTTGACACTATAAAGCCCTAAATTGTATATGATCAACCCTTAAAAACACGAAAAAACCCTAAACCTTAAGACACCTTAAATCCGATAAACCCTAATATAAACCCTAAAATGCATTTAAAACTCCTACCAAACCCTAAGCCCTAAACCCTAAATCTTATAAATCCGTAAACCTTAAACCTAAATAACACAAAAAAAAAACCTAAATTAGAGAAAACCCTAAGAAACACTTAACACTTAAAAACCCTAAAAACCCCAAAACCCCTAAACACTATAAACCCTAAATCGTATATAGTAAACCCTAAAAAACACAAAAAAACCTAAGCGCTAAACCCTAAACCTATAAAGCCCTAAAAACCTTTACCTGAAAAACCCAAAGCCCTAAACCTTTAACACCTAGATAAAATTCTTAACCTAAAACCCTGAACCTAAAAAAAAACCTAAAACCCTAAACCTAAAAAAACCCTAAACCTTAAACCCTAAACCCTATATCCTAAACCTAAAACCCTAAGAAACCTTAAACCCTAAACCTTAAGAAACCCTAAATCCTATAAGGCCTGAAATATAACCTAAAACCCATTTAAAACCACTACAAAACCCTATGCTCTAAACCCTATATCCTAAAATCCGTAAACCCTAAACCTCAAAAAGCACAAAAAAAAACCTAAGCCCGAAATCCTAAAACAACCTCAGAAACACATAACCCTTAAAAACCCTAGAAAACCGAAAAAATACCTAAACCTAAAAACTCTAAACTCTAAACCCTATAATGCCCTAAACTGTACATGCTAAACCCTAAAAAACACAAATAAAACCCTATGCCCTAAACCCTAAAAAACCTTAACCTCTAAATCCCAAAGCCCTAAACCCTAAAAAGCTAGATAAAAACCTTAACCCAAAACCCTAAAAAGCTAGATAAAAACCTTAACCCAAAACCCTAAAAAGCTAGATAAAAACCTTAACCCAAAACCCTAAAAAGCTAGATAAAAACCTTAAAAGCCCTAACCCCTAACCCAAAACCCTAACCTAAAACCCTAAATCCGAAACCTAAAATTCTAAGAAACCCTATATCCTAAATCTTAAGGAACCCTAAATCCTATTAACCCTAAAATAAACCCTAAAAACCGTTAAAACCCCCTAATCTCTAAACCCTTAATCTTAAAAATCTTTAAACTCTAAATCTAAAAAATACAAAAAATAACCTAAGCCCTAAACCCTAAACCCTAAAAAACCCTAAGAAACACTTAACCATTAAAAACCCAAAAATAAACACAAAAACCCCTAAACCTAAAAAAACTCAATGCTCTAAACCCTATAAAGTCCTATATAGTATATGCTAAATCTTAAAAACACAGGAAAAAACCCTAAGCCCTAAACCCTAAACCTATAAAACCCTTAAAAACTTTAACCTTAAAAACCCCCAAAGCCCCTAACCCTAAAAACCTATGTAAAACCCTTTTCCTAAAACCATAAAGCTAAAAAACCCTAAGCCCTTAACCCTAAACCCTAACCTAAAACCCTAAATCCTAAACCTAAAACCATCGTAAACCCTAAATCTAAAAAACACAAAAAAAAAAAAAAAAAAAAAGCCTAAGGCCTAAACCCTAAAAACCTAAGAAACACTTACCCTTAAAAACCATAAAAAACCCAAATTCCCCTAAACCTTAAAAACTCTAAACTCTAAAACCTATAGAGGCCTAAACCGTATATGCTAAACCCTAAAAAATGCAAAAACAAAAACCCAAATCCCTAAACCCTTAATCTCTAACACCCTCAAAACAATAATCTAGAAAACCCAAAGCACTAAACCCTAAAAACCTAGATAAAACCCTTAACCTAAAAAACCCCTAAGCCCTAAACCTTAAACCCTAACCTAAACCTTAAGAAACCCTAAGATAAACCCTAAAACCCATTTAAAACCCCTACAAAACCCTTAGCTCTAGACCATAAATTCTAAAATCGGTAAACCCTAAACCTAAAAAATAGAAAAAACCCTTCGCACTAAACCCTAAACCCTAAAGACCCCTATGAAACAGTTAACCCTTAAAAAACCTAAAAAACTCAAAAACCCCTAAACCTAAAAAACTCAAAGCTCTAAACCCTATAAAGCCCTAAATCGTATATGTTCAACCCTAAAAAACACAAAAAAAAATCTAAGCCATAAACCCTAAACCAATAAAAACCAAAAAAAACTTAACCCAAGAAACCCAAAGACCTAAACCATAAAAACATCGATAAAACCCTTCACCCAAAACCCTAAACTTAAAAATCCCTAAGCCCTTAGCCCTAAACCCTAACCTAAAACCCTAAATCCTAAACCTAAAACCCTAAGAAACCCTTAACCTTAAGCCTTAAGAAACTCTAACTCCTATAAACCCTAAAATAAACCCTAAAACCCATTTTAAACCCCTACAAAATCCTAAGCTCTAAACCCTAAAAATCCGTAAACCCTAATCCTAAAAAACACAAAAAAATCCTAAGCCCTAAACACTAAAAACCCTAAGAAATGCATAACCTTAAAAAACCAAAAAACCCCTAAACCTAAAAAACTCTAAGCTCTAAAACCTATAAAGATCTAAATCTTATATGCTAAACCCTAAAAAACACAAAAAAAAAAAACCTAAGCCCTAAACCCTTAACCTATAAAACCCAAAAAAAAAACCATAACCTAAAAAACCCAAAATACTAAACCTAAAATCCAAGATAAAACCCTTAACCTAAATCCCTAAACCTAAAAAAAATCCTATGCCCTAACCCGAAACCCTAACCAAAAACACTAAATCCTAAACCTAAAACCCTAAACCCTAAACCTTAA
>NW_006239063.1:620070-622320 GCF_000226075.1 Solanum tuberosum | reverse complement strand
CCTAAATCCTATAAACCCTAAAATAAACACTAAAAATCATTTAAAACCCCTAAAAACCTATGCTCTAAACCCTAAATCCTAGAAATCCAAAAACCCTAAATCTAAAAAACATCAAAAGAACCTAAGAAACAGTTGACCCTTAAAAACACTACAAAAACTCAAAACACCTAAACCTAAAAGCCCTAAATCATATATACTAAACCCTAAAAAACACAATAAAAAACTCTAAGAACTAAACCCTAAACCTGTAAAATCCTGAAAAACCATAATCTAAAAAATCCAAAGCCTTAATCCCGAAAAGCCTAAATAAAACCCTTAACCTACAACCCTAAACCTAAGAAACCCTTAGCCCTAAACCCTAAACCCTAAAAAACCCTTAGAATTACTTCACCCTAAAATACCTTTAAAAAATCCAAAAACCCCTAAACTTATTAAACTCTAAGTTCTAAACCCTATAAAGCCCTAAATCGTATATGCTAAACCCTAAAAAACACAAAATAAAACCCTAAGCCCTAAACTCTAAATCTATAAAATCCTAAAAAACATTAACCTAAGAAACCCAAAAAAAAACTTAACCTATAACCATAAACCTAAAAAAACCCTAAACCCTAACCTAAAACCTTGAATCCTAAATCTAAAACCTTAAGAAACCCTAAACTCTAAACCTTATGAAACCCTAAATAATATAAACCCTAAAATAAACACTAAAAACCATTTATCCCCCTACAAAACCCTAAGTCCTAAACCCTACATCATAAAAATCCATAAACCCTATATATAAAAAACACAAAAATAAAACCCTTAAAAACCCTAAGAAACACTTAACTCTTAAAATCCCTAAAAACCCAAAATCCACTAAACCTAAAAACTCTGAGATCTAAACCGTAATAAACCCCTAAATCATACACATTAAACCCTAAAAAACACAAAAAAAATAAAATCCTAAGCCCTAAACTGTAAACCTAAAAAATCCTAAAAACCATTAACCTAAAAAATCCAAAGCCCTAAACACTAAAAACCTAAATAAAACCCTTAACTCAAAACCCTAATCCTAAAAAAAACCCTAAGCACTAAACCATAAACCCTAACCTAAAACCCTAAATCCTAATCCTAAAACCCTAAGAAACCCTAAACCATAAACCTTAAGAAACCCTAAATCCTATAAACCCTAAAATAAACCTTAAAAGCCATTTAAAATCGCTACAAATCCCTAAGCTCCAAACCTTAAATCCTAAATATTTGTAAACCCTAAACCTAAAAAACACAAAAAAAATACTATTCCCTAAACCCTAAACCCTAAGAAACACTTAACCTTTAAAAATCTTGAAAAACCCAAAAACCCCTAAACCTAAAAAAACTCTAAGATCAAAACCCTATAAAGCCCTAAATCATATATGCTAAACCCTAAAAAAACACAAAACAAACTCTAAGACCTAAACCCTAAACCTATGAAACCCTAAAAAACATTAACCTAACAAACCTAAATCCCTAAAACCTAAAAATATAGATAAAACATTTAACCTAAAACCTTAACCCTAAAAAAACCCAAAACAAACTCTAAGACCTAAACCCTAAACCTAAAAAACACAAAAAAAATACTATTCCCTAAACCCTAAACCCTAACCTAAAACACTAAATGCTAAACCTAAAATTCGAGGAAACCCTAAAACCTAAACATGAAGAAACCTAAAATAAACCCTAAAAACCATTTAAAACCACTAGGAAACCCTAAGCTCTAAACCCTAAATTCTAAAAATCGGTAATCCCTATATCTAAAAAACACAAAAAAAACCCTAAAAACCCTAAGAAACACTTAACCCTTAAAAACCCTAAAAACTCAAAATGCGCTAAACCTAAAAAACTCTAAGGTCTAAACCCTATAAAACCCTTCAATCATATATACTAAACCCTAAAAACACAAAAATACACTAAGCCCTAAACCCTAAAGCTATAAAATCTTTAAAACCCAAACCCTAATACCCCTACAAAATCCTAAGCTATAAACCCTTATTCCTAAAAATCCGTAAACCCTAAACCTAAAAAACACAAAAAAAACCCTAAGCCCTAAACCCTAAACCCTAACCTAAAACCATAAATCCTAAACCTGAAACCCTAAGAAACCCTAAACCTTGAGAAACCCTAAATCCTACAAACCATTTAAAACCCCTACAAAACCCCAAACCTAAAATACAGGGGGAAAAAAAACTATGCCCGAAACCCTAAACCCTAAGAAACACTTAACCCTTAAAA
>NW_006239063.1:618500-619665 GCF_000226075.1 Solanum tuberosum | reverse complement strand
TCCTAAAAATCCGTAAACCCTAAACCTAAAAAACACAAAAAAACCCTAAGCCCTAAACCCTAAAAAACACGTAACCTTAAAATCCCTAAATAACCCAAAAACCCCTAAACCTAAAAAACCCTAAGCTCTAAACCCTATAAAGCCCTAAATCCTATATGCTCAACCCTAAAAAAACACAACAAAAAATCCTAAGCCCTAAACCCATAAAACCATAAAAAACCTGAACTTAAGAAACCCAAATCCCTAAACCCTAAAAACTTAGAAAAAACTCCAAACTTAAAAAACCCTAAGCCTTTAACCATGAACCTTAACCGAAAACCCTAAATCATAAACCTAAAACCCTAACAAACCCTAAACCTTAAGCCTTAAGAAACTCTAAGTCCTGTAAACCCTAAAATAAACCCTAATACCCCTACAAAATCCTAAGCTATAAACCCTTATTCCTAAAAATCCGTAAACCCTAAACCTAAAAAACACAAAAAAACCCTAAGCCCTAAACCCTACAAAACTCTAAGAAACAGTTAACCCTAAGCACCCCAAAACCCCTAAAGCTTATAAACTCTAAGCTCTAACACCTATAAAGATCTAAATCGTATATGCTAAACCCTAAAAAACATTAAAAAAATAATATAATCCCTAATCCCTTAACCCATAAAACCCTAAAAAACCAAAAGCACTAAACCCAAAAAACCTAGATAAAACCCTTAACCTAAATCCCTAAACCTAAAAAAGCCCTAAACCTTAAACCCTAACCTAAAACCCTAAATCCTAAACCTAAAACCCTAAGAACCCCTAAACCCTAAACCTTAAGAGAAACCCTAAATCTAATAAACCCAAAAATAAACACTAAAAACAAATTCAAACCCCTAAAAAACCTAAGCTCTAAACCCTATCCTAAAATCCATAAACCCTAAACTTAAAAATCACAAAAAAAACTCTAGGAAACACTTAACCTTTAAAAACCCTAAAAATAACTTTAAAACCCCTAAACCTAAAAACTCTAAGCTACAAACCCTATAAATCTCTTAATCGTATATACTAAACCCTAAAAAATCCTAAGCACTAAACCCTAAACCTATAAAATCCTAAAAAACCCAAAACCCTAAGACCTAAAAACATAAATAAAACCATTAACCTAAAACCCTAAACCTAAAAAACCCTAAGC
>NW_006239063.1:617949-618380 GCF_000226075.1 Solanum tuberosum | reverse complement strand
CCCTAAATCGTATATGCTAAACCCTAAAAAAACACAAAAAAAACCCTAAACCCTAAATCTATAACACCCTAAAAAAACTTAACATAAAAAACCCAAAGTGCTAAATTAAAAACCTAAATAAATTCCTTAACCTAAAACCCTAAACCTAAAAACACCCAAAGCCTTAAACCCTAAACCCTAACCTAAAACTATAAATCCTAAACCTAAAACCCTAAGCCTTAAATCCTAAACCCTATAATGCCCTAAATCGTATATGCTAAACCCTAAACCCTAAATTCTAAACATAAAACCCTAAGAACCACAAAACCTTACACCTTAAGAAAACCGAAATCCTATAAACCCTAAAATAAACCCTAAAACTCATTAAGATACCCTACAAACCAGAAGATTTAAAACCTAAATCCTAAAATTTCGTAATTAAACCTAAAAAA
>NW_006239063.1:610767-615913 GCF_000226075.1 Solanum tuberosum | reverse complement strand
AACTTTAACAGTTTAGGGCTTTTGCCCTTAATTCTTTCGTTAATATTTATTTATTTATTTTCTATTATTATCAACAAAATAATCCTTTAGTAAATCTGAAAATCATGTCACTCATTCTTATAAGTCATAAATTATGTATAAAAGATACTAAAAGGGTTAATATAATTATAATGGTCATAAAACGACTAGGGTCGTTACATTATCCACCACTAAAAATCATGTTCGTCCTCGAACATAAAGAAGATGGAAGAATAACCAACATTACCAAAAATGTAAGTTATGACCTATCAGTCGATGTTCATCTCTCTAAGTGAGCTCCTCCTTAAGACCATTCCATCAAGATCAATTACTAAGAGCCAACTTTCGAAACACACTTTGAAAGATCTATAAATCAAGAGTGATTATCAAGCCACTGACTAGCCCATGAACCTGAACTGAACTGTAACCCATAGGACTGTAACACAATAACTAGGACAAATCTTTTCTCACATAACCACTATAAAATTCTGAATCACTACTTGCTACAATAAAAAATGAACTTGAACCAACCATCACACACTCATAATGCACAAACCATCACATATCTTATCAAAAGTCCCTTCTCACAACATAATCTTTCCACGAGCTGAAGTACAAAAATAATCCGATCTTTAAACATCAGGTACTCATCAAGGGAGAATCAAACTTATCTAACCCAAAAAGAACAATATCAAGTAAACACCCAACAAGGGATACAATTCCAAATGCAGAACCTCTAACAATACTCTTAGACAACTGTAACTCTTCATAGTAGCTCTTATATAAGTTCTCATTAACCAAGGGTGTGCATGTAGAACTACTGGTATACTTCAACTATCCCCAAACAACACCAAATCTATCATAACTGAAATGAACAAGTCTAACCAAGGATGCCACCCTACCAAGAGGACAATCACAGGATCGGTACACCCGATCCACCACTAGGAACTCACCCATAGAAGAGAAAACACACACGAATGTAGAAAGTGAATCATACTCTAAACCACGTCAAGAATAAAGTAGTTGGTCACATAATAATATACAGAATCAAAGTCGAATAACTCTAGATACTCCTTCCATAGTGCCCATATCAAACTTTTTCATTCATCTAACTCTATCTATTTGATTTTTAGCCACCCACAATCAATTAGTCTAGTCCCCATTACAATCGTACACATACTCGATTCATTGAACCCCACATACTTCTGACAGTACTCTACTAAAGCCAATACTCTTAATACTAACAAACACCATAACCACACCCGCCATTTACCTTACTCTCAAACCGTCACTGGTATCAAAGTCTTCTTAACAAACACATTATCACCTCTAAAATTTTCAAACTATGGCGCTCTCTCTTTCCAAATAAGCATTTTATGACAGATACGGGTCCCACCTAAGGTTGACAACACTAATTTTAAATCTAAAAGTACTTTTCCATCAATATAAAGTTATTGAATCACGTACAATGTCAACCACCTAATCTTTCAGATACCAAATTTCAACTAATATTCAAAACCATTATATACCTCATACCAACACTTAAGAAATTGTTGGTCACTCCAATAAATTGGTATACTATAAGCTCATAACCTCTACTCACCATCAAATACCTATGTAACCCATAATAACATATGTATCGTCCCATCAACAAAGTTGTTTCAATCCCCTCGAAATCCTCATTAATCATGTAAAACTGTAGGTCCACACCGTTGAGCATCAATAAGTTGCCTATCATAATTTGAACAATCTAGCTCGACATAACCACATAGAATCTTCCACACATAATTGTTTGTCACCCAAACAAAAACTCAATCTTTAGAAAAGTCGATGATAAATTCCTGGTAAGTCTGTACCGAACTAGTTCACATCTCACAATCATATCTAAACTCATAGGTAAAATTCAATAAATACTTCATCTACAAACCAAGGGATTATACGGAAGGTCTTATTCCTTCACTTTTCTTAAATTATTACCATGAAAGAAAATTCTAAATATCTTGAACCCTTCAATACACTAGACTCTTGTTCCTTATGTTGACTCGCTCACCAATCTTATTCTTTGGCCAACAACCCTTGACACTTTTACCTTATCCTCTAAATGAAAACTTTAAATGAAACCCTTCCTTAGGTCCTTTGAAAATCAAAATGACACACTTTATGACTCAAAGCATATACAAGTCCTTCCAAATGCTCAATATTCAATGTGATCGATCATTTCTTACCTTACCAATCCACACCTTGACAAATACACTAACATGAACCTAAACTCACCATGAAAAACTTGAATTTTGAATCCAACTGTGTAACCTAGTCACTTTATCTATCAACATTAGCTCATACCTTGAAGATTTTTATGAATTCACATATCTTAGCTTATCATTGATCGTCTCTCCATCGACCTTATCATATCTTTCACTAAAAATCCTACCATACTCATTATCAAACTCAAAACCACAAAAGAACTAATCATCATATTCGAGATGAAGTCCGTACACTCCTTTCTCAAGTTTTATCCAATAGTTTTTAATTAATTTGATGATCCTGTGACACTATATATTACCATAACTAGAGCAAACGGGTGAAATCACGTATCTCTGAACCCAATTCTCAACCCTTTTGAAGATACCTCATTAGCCCTTGCATTCAGAGAAAATATTCTTACTTTCACCTCTTTCAGAAGGCTATACTATATCCCATTAATTTATTATTTTTTCCATTATGAGTCTAGCTCCTTTAAATTCTATTCGAGCGGTGTTTCAACACATCCTACAACTTTCCTTGCAACCACGCTACTCACCAAATAATAGCAAACCATAACATTAGATACTTACAAGTTATCTTTACCATACAAAAATCCATTTAACCAACAATCTTTATCATATAGTTCATCCCAATCACAATCCATCACGAACTCTTATTACCATTATGCTTAGTTAGCCCTGCCATCACCACAAAGTCAACCTTGTCATCAACATGACATCTCAAAACCAACAATACCAATTAAATTCAAAAGACTAACGCAATTTTATACGCACTTTCTTACTAAGATTCTCAATTACATTCACACAAGTATACTCGTTGAGACTTCCTTTACCTATAAGCCTGTCATTATAACGTCGATCCACTTCCATGGAGCTTACGGTGAAATCAACACTCATTTAAAATCCTCAAGATACATTTCACAACCTAAACACATCAATATCATACCAAAGATCCACCACTAAAAGCTTCCTTATAAATAATGCTTAACCCATTCATCCGTACTAACAAGCTAGTTTGTTTCTCAAATATGAATCCAACACCAAATCATATTATATGAGCATGTGATACAGTAGATAACTCCTTAAGTAGTTAGTATTCTCACTTGACAATCGACGTATCCATTTCTATACACAACTAGTACCATACCGCGAAAGTCTGTTAAATCCACCACTAGAACACCTCATACCTACCGAGAAGATCATACCCAAATATCCTGCACATTTCTACCTATTAAATAGATGCAACACATTATCGAATTTGTCCCCTCTTTAGCCCAACAATATACATTCTTTCATAAATCGGGTCGATAATAGAAATAACACGCTTTATAACTTTAACAAAGTAAGCATCGATGTCGTGTAGCAGTCGTATCATGACCCTCTTAAATATACACTCAATCTATGGAATCGTAGTAGAGATTCTGACCTCAGTTTATACAACATCATTCTCATCATACATTAAACCACACATACCTAAACAACTTTACTAATTGTAGTTTCCAAAGATACATGTCCATTATCTAGCCATCATTTTAATCATTTCACTTCCAATTGTTAAACCACTCTAAATATCGTATATACCACACAAGTACTATTCTCTTTACTGGGGTAACTAACATTTCTCAACCCCTTCAAATTGCTGAACATTCTTAGTCTGACCAAGCCTCCTTTCAATAACTCTATCACTTCCAAACCAGATCTAGACTCCAAGCCATACACAACACCCCAACTACCCACATGAGAAACTACGCACGAGTCATCACTATAAGTGAGAGTGAATGGAATGAAGCGATAAGAATCAAAACCGGACCAAGTACGCACGATAGAGATCCAAGAAGAGAAGATTTTTTCTAAAAAGTCATAAACGTAAAAAAACTCTAAGCTCTAAACCCTATAAAGCCCTAAATTGTATATGTTAAACCCTAAAAAACACAAAAAAACTCTAAGCCCTAAACATTAATGTCACGACCCAAAAATGGACGTGATGGCACTTGTCTTATCCCACCAAAGACAAGTCAGCCTTACACTCACCCATTACAATAAAATGCGGAAATTTCATAATTAACTCAAAAATACCCCAAACTCTGGTTGTCACGTGTACAAGCCTCTAAAGTATTACAATAGATTTGAAAGAAAACGTAAGTCTCAAATGATGTTGTCTCTAGAATAGAACAATATCATAAATAGGAGTAAGAAGGTCTACTGAGATCACAAACAGCTACCTCACGAATCTCCAAGAAGCCTTGGAAAATAAGAGAATGGAAAGTACCACAAGATCCAGGCTCGTAACCTACAAAAAAAATTGTAGAAGCAAGGGGTGAGTACCAAACCACACGGTACTCAGCAAGTAAACCTCTAAACACAAGCTGAGGGGATAGAATACGGGTACTCCTTACACCCCAACCGAACCTCCACAACTACAACCTGCATAAAACCAGCCCAACCTAACAGTTCACAGTTTTCATAGCACCCAGCTCAACAACAATCACTTTAACAAATTACATATCCTCAACAACAAACTCAATATTCATCAATCACAACTTCCACAAAAAAACACTCACAAATATTAGCAACACACAAATCAAGTTCATCAAATAGAGGTAATCAGACATCAAGTACTTTCCAACCACCAATAAAACACATAATCATCAACAATGAAGGATGTCATGAGATGCAATGCAATATGACACCATGAAATGATATGCCTCAGAATACCAAGTACTCTCTCAACCGTATATACATGATACTCCTCGGAAATACATCGAGAGTTCATGACCCATGGGGGACTCGCGAAGTCCATATATCGACACGGACGATCTCCACGTGTCTGTGCGGACGATCTCAACGCATTATCATAAATCAAA
>NW_006239063.1:593876-610250 GCF_000226075.1 Solanum tuberosum | reverse complement strand
ATGAATTTAATAATTTTCATGTAATATAATACGCCTAATGTTCAATTACATACATTAGTATACCAAACTTGAATCTTAAAATGGTGACCAAATTTAAAGGGGTAATCAACATCCTTAACTATTAAAAACTTTACAAAAATCTAGACTTCATCATTAATTTATTTAATCTTATTACATTGTACTCATAATGGTAATCATTGGCCGGCATCACATGGAGAGTAAGCACTTAGCAAGCTGCTCTTCTTTTTCAATTTACAAACACTACAATCCCTGACCAAAATCTTTAATTAAATCCACAACTCATACGACAACTATGCTACAAGAGTCGGCGTGCACTCCTAATTCCTCATCCAACATTATTTTAACATATAAAATGGGTAAAGATTGAGATTATTGACAATTAATGGCTTCCCCACAACCCCACAACCAATTAACAAAATACACTTCGGTCAACTATATAAAAAGAAAAACTCAAATCCCTTATCCAACTTATTCAATATGCATGGGAAATTGCTTTAAATCATGTATATGGCAAAAACATAATTTCGTTATGTGCAGGTATGCACATGAATGAATTTTTGCTTACCGAAGGTTGCCGTCTTCGTTAGAGGCTGCACGACTCACGCTTTAGGGTAGTTTGTTTTTTTCTTTTTCCCAATTTGCTGAACTTTAACAGATGAGGGCTTTTGCCCTTAATTCTTTCGTTAATATTTATTTATTTATTTTCTATTATTAGCAACAAAATAATCCTTTAGTAAATATGAAAATCATGTCACTCATTCTTATAAGTCATAAATTATTTATAAAAGCTACTAAAAGGGTTAATATAATTATAATGGTCATAAAACGACTAAGAGGGTCATTACACTTAAAAACCCTTTACCTAAAAAATCCAAAGCCCTAAATCCAGAAAACCTAGATGAAACCCTTAACCTAAAACCTTAAAACCATAAACCTAAAAAAATCCTAAGCCCAAAACCCTAACCTAAAACCCTAAATCCTAAACCTAAAACCCTAGGAAACACTAAACCCTAAACCTTACAAAACTCTAAATCCTATAAACCCTAAAAATCATTTAAAACCACCACAAAACACTAAGCTCTAAACTCTAAATCCTAAAAAACTATAAGCCCTAAACCTAAAAACACAAAAAACCCTATGCCCTAAACCCTAAGAGATGCTTAACCCTTAAAAACCCTAAAAAACATTAAGCTCTAAACCCTATAAAGCCCTAAATCGTATGTGATAAACGCTAAAAAACACAAAAAAAAACCTAAGCCCTAAACACCAAACCCTAAAGCCTAACCCTATAAAACCCTAATAAACCTTAACCTAAAAAACCAAAAGCCCTAAACCCTATACCCTAACCTAAAACCCTAAATCCTAAACTTAAAACCCTAAGAAACCCTTAAACCTTATAAAACCAAAAATCCTATAAACCCTAAAATAAACCCTAAAAACCATTTAATAGAAGAAAGTAGTCTTTTCAAATATCTTATGTCTGACTTCTAATTAAAAGATAAAGAAAATTAACAAAAAACATTATTAACTAGGACGAAGCAAAAGTTATAAAAATAGAAACCAAACTGTTCAGAAAACACAATACCTATGTTTTGATGTCATATAGTAACTCTAAAAGTTGCACTAATAATGGATAAATGCATCATTACTCATACTTTTGCTTGCCTGATTGGTGCAAGTTATTCACTCTACTAAGTTCTTAACATATAAAATAGCTAGTATAACATTATTATATTCCTGCTGCATCTGTTGGACACTTCTCGGCCGCTATCTGGTCTGTTTACTCACAACTTCCATCCAGAGAAGCAAGATTCAGTAGTAACATGCAAATGTTTGAAAATACAAAAAGTGACTGTAGAGTCCAGAGATAAGTATGATGATGGTACAAAATGAGTTTTAATGCACAAGTTGGGATTCCGACATCAACTTGTTTGAGACTGAGGCCTAGGAGTTATTGTATATATATAACATTTGGCCATTTAAATAGTCGATGTATACACCTCATATATAGTCAGTTGTGCATGGTGTGAATATGTTGTATGTGTATACCCATGTTTGTTGTATGTATAAGTTTGCATAGATATGTCTTTTAGTATAAAGTACACACTACCTATACACGACTATGTACAAACTAGATGACACAGACCTGTATTTTTCTCTCTAAGATGATATAAGGGGTACTACAATTAGATCACAGCAAATTATCAGATGGTCAAACGACCTCCTAATCAACCGGTAGAAGAGAGTCCAAGTTATAATTTTGGAAGCGAGAGAAACATTCTTTATAACGTTTCGTGTTTTAATATATCCTCTGCGTTGACCTGAAATTCATTTAATGCTAACAGTTACTTTAATTCCATACTAGCTAGTTGTCGGTAACATGCATATTAAAGAATTCTTCAAAATGGCTTACAACGATATTTTCATTACTCTGGAGAAATCCATGGCCACCGAAGTTAAGCTTTTCCTCATGAGCCTATTTTGGAATTACATGAAGAATATATATATCAAGTTACAGGTTTTTAGTAATAACAAATATAAGCTTATAACTACTGGCACACCTAAAGGTGAGCCTATTATGAGTCTATTGATCAGTAAAAGATGTGTAAAACTTAGTACCTGTTCATTTGGATTTGGAGTAGATCTTCAACAATCATGTGTATTGGGAAAACATTTGAGATGGTCCGTTAAATGGAATTGGCAAAGTCTAATTCATATTGAAATAAACATGCCGCTTGTGAATTGTGATATCCTCAACACTAAGCAACCAAAAAGAAATCATATCACATTCTATATTAAATGTATAAAAGAATTTATATTTTAATATCTCAAGAGATATATAAGGTGTATGGGAAGATCACATTAAACAGAACTAAAATAATACATCAGTAAAACAAACTTATGGCAGTATAGAGTAAAAATGTTGGCCTATAGAATTGCACCATAAAACAAACAAAACTTCTAGGTCAAAGTTGGATTCAAGATTTTAAGCTTATAGGTTCTGAATACTAAGACAGGTCAATGATTGGGACCGAGATAGATTAATTGTACATATTTTGTGGATTTTTTTTATACAAATACAGAGTTTGAATCAAAGCTACAAGGTGTTGCCGAACCGATAAGGGAGATCCCCCCATCTAATGATGAAACATAATACATAATAACTTTACAACAATAAAATAGTGATAAGAAAAAACAGGTCCATATCATTTGACCAGACAATAAAATATATGTTCACAGCTTCCAGGATAATTTTTTATGTCCATATATTCAAATTTTTTTCTTAATAACCATGAAATTGAATACTAGGTTTTTTTATGGTAGGGTTGAAACTTGTATCGTGCACTCAACTCATACATTACATGCCGTGCTCTTACAACTAACACCTCAAAAGTTGGAAAGTCAAGTTGGAAAGAAAATGGCAGAGGCACTATTTTACGAGTCCAACCTATGGACCGTAGGAAGTCCTATGGACTATAGGAAGTGAACCGTAGAACCCATACTTGAGTTGGAAAAATTAAGTCTCTCAGGTTGGACCTACGACTTGACAAGACGAGCCGCAGGAATATTGACGGGTTGTAGGACTTATCCATAGGATTGATTCAAATATTTTATTTAGGACCTCAATTCTACAAAAGGAAACGATAGGTTGTAGCTGGTCCTACAAGTTGTAGGATGGTCTCGTAAGAAGGGTTCAAACTTGGTGAAACTTTAGACTAAGGGTTGAATTCTACGGACCGTAACAAATTTGATGGACAGTATAAAGGTCTCGTGCGAAGCAAGTTGAAATTTAGGTTTTTGATGTTGTTTCCACTGTTGACCAGTATGGACCGCAGAAAGTTCTACATACCGTAGGAACTATGTAGCAGTTATTATTAAGGGTATTTTGGTCTTTTTCTATGAACCTAATTCCAATATTACGTCATTTTGCTTATAAATAAGTCCCTCTAACTGATTTTACCCCTAACATATATCCATTCTCCTTCATTTCCTCAAAATTTCATAGTTCCTCTCCAAGGTTTCTCTCCGAGCCTCTTAAGAAAGTTCTAGGTTTTTTCAAGTCTTCAAGATTTTTTACATCAATTACTTGTGGGCTTTGAGATTAAGGTATGTAGGGAGTTCATCAATGGATTTGATTCACCCATTCAGTCCCAAAGATTGTCCAATTAACCAATTTAATTTTCCAAAATTGGCTAAGTTCTTATTCAATTCCTATGAATCAATGAATAATATTTTCATGAACTTATGCAAGATTTATGAAAAAAGGAATGTCTTAAACTCTAAGGAGTTTTAAGAGTGGCATCAATTCAATTGTGAAAGGTTTTCTCATATTAAGGGATCATGGTTTGGTGAAAGATTTATCTCACTCATGCATGATTCAAGATTTAAGGAGCTATTTTTTATATGTTATTAGCTTGGATTAGCAACTTAATTGTGATTTTCCATGGATGATTGTATAATTATGTTTATGACTAATTGCGTTGGGATTTTACCTAGCGCCGAGAGGTTATTGAGATGGAGGGTCTCCCATTAGTAGAGGCCGCATGTGTCTCTAGTAGAAACCTCATTGTCCCTAACTACGTGCACCCGTAGTCTGTCTTAAGTGATATAGCTAATGGATCCACCTAATCTAGAAGTTAAGTTCCTTTCCTTGGTAAACAAAGACATCTCTTTTCATCATGAGAGCAAGATACCAGATTCAGCGTTATAGCTCACGTGGTCTATGTCGATTAATAATAAACATCCCACAAAAATTAACGAAGTTACTTTCAAATTTCTTATGAAGCTTCCTTTATTATTTCATGATACATTGACCATGTTCATGATTATGATTCTTCTTTAAAGATTTTTACTATATTTAGCTTAAACCTGCACATCATGTTTTCAACTATGTCCTCTTATGATCATGTTTCATGTTTTTTTGTATTTCCCTTATACTTAGTACAATCCATGTACTAATGAATATTTTTGCCTACATTGTTTCACTAATGTTGGTCTTGACGACTCTTTTCCTCCCATCTGTGGCTAGTTGATCATCTTAGAGATAGAAGACTTGTGAGTCCTCATACTCTACGGATGATGTCACCTTTATTGCTTTCTTATATCTCTTATGTTCAGATGTTGTATGTGGTGTACGGGTTATGTCCTGACCACTTCTTTTGATGTTGTAGAAAGGCTTGTCAAGACTATATTAGACTTCCGCTTCTAAATGTCAAAACTTTTTTATGGATATGAAATGCTTTACTTTTGTCTATTACTATGTGTATATGTATGTCAAGTGGCTTATTTAGGGCCTCTCGGAGTCTTATACACCATGTCAGGACTAGGGTGTACTTTGTGTTGTGACAAACGTGGTCTCAGAGCTTTGTTTTAGAAAATGTCCTAAGATGTCAAACAAGCTGCATTTAGTAGAATCTTGTTCATGGGTGTGAATCGCGCCACCTATGAATAGGAGGCTATAAAACATTTAGGAAACATCACTTCTCAATACACTAAAGTCCTGCCATAGAATTTATCTCTACAAAGATCCTTCATCTAAATTGTGTTCGATCCTTTTCAGGATATAGCCTATCGAAGAGCTTATGTGTGAAGGAATGCGGGTAACGACAATGTAGAGCCTGAGGTTTCTTATGTTTCGATTGATCCTTTGGCTGAGCAAGTGACTAATGCAAAATTTTGAGCCGCTTTCCATGTATTGGCTCAAGCCATAAGGGCCCAAGCCAATAGAGAGGCTAATGCTGCCATGAACCCAACTGTGGGTACGGTGGCGGAAAGGATAAGGGACCTCACTAGGATGAATCCTCTAGAATTTTAAGGTTCTAAGGTTGATCAGGATCCTCAAGAGTTCATTGGTGAGGTGCAAATGGTAGTGGGCATTATCAGATTATCTACGTTTGAAATGGTGGATTTGGTCACTTATCATCTCAAGAGTGTTACTCAACTGTTGTTTGAACAATGGAAGTGTGAGAGGGCTATGGATGCGGCTCCTCTTGATTGGGAAAATTTTTAAGACGTTTTTCTTGATCGTTTCTTTCCTATTGAAATGAGAGAAGTGAAAGTGTTTGATTTCATTAACCTCCGACAAGGCAATATGAGTGTGATGGAGTATTCTTTGAAGTTCACTCAATTGGTTAAGTATGCTCTAACTATGGTTGTCAACTCTAGGGCAAGGATGAGTAAGTTGACGTCGGGTGTGTCCGACTTGGTTATCAAAGAGTGTCGCACCGCCATGTTAATCAAGGAAATGAATATTTCAGGGTCGATGATACATGCCTAATAAATTTAAGAGGAAAAGCTAAAGATCCTAAACCCTAAAAAACCCTAACCTAAAACCCTAAGAAACCCTAAGAAACCCTAAACCCTAAACCCTAAACCTTAAGACGCTATAAATCCTATAAACTCTAATATAAACCCTAAAATGCATTTAAAACCCCTACCTAAACCCTCAGCTCTAAACCCTAAATCCTATAAATTCGTAAACCTTACACCTAAAGAACACAAAAAAAAAAACCTAAGCCCTAAACCCTAAACCTAGGAAACACTTAACCCTTAAAAACCCTAAAAAATCCAAAAACCCTAAGAAACCTAAAAATCTCTAAACTCTAAACACTATAAAGCCCTAAATCGTCTATGCTTAACCCTAAAAAACACCCTAAGCCCTAAACACTAAACCTATAAAACCCTAAAAAACCTTAACCTAAAAAACTCAAAGCCCTAAACCCTAAAAACCTAGATAAAACCCTTAACCTAAAACCCTAAACTTAAAAACACTAAGCCTTTAACCGTAAACCCTAACCTAAAAACCTAAGAAACCCTAAGCCTTAAGCCTTAAGAAACCTTAAATTCTATAAACCTAAAATAAACCCTAAAAACCATTTTAAACCCCTAAGAAATCCTAAGCTCTAAACTCTAAATCCTAAAAATCCATAAACCCTAAACTTAAAAAACACAAAATAAACCCTAAGCCCTATACCCTAAAAAACCCTAAGAAATACTTAACCTTAAAAAACACAAAAATCCCTAAACCTAAAAAAACTGTAAGCTCTCAACTCTATAAAGATCTAAATCATATATGCTAAACCCTAAAAACACAAAAAAAAAAAACCCAAATCCCTAAACCCTTCTCATATAAAAGCCTAAAAAACCTTAATCTAAAAAGCCCAAAGCACAAAACCCTAAAAACCTAGATAACACCCTTAACCTAAAACCCTAAACCTAAAAAAACCCTAAGACATTAACCCTAAACCCTTAACCTAAAACCCTAAATCCTAAACCTAAAACCCTAAGAAACCCTAAACTCTAAACCTTATGAACCTTAAAAAACCCTAACCCCTAAACCCAAAACCCTAAATCCGAAACCTAAAACCCTAAGAAACCCTAGACCCTAAACCTTAAGAAACCCTTAATCCTATAAATCCTAAAAATAAACCCTAAAAATCATTTAAAACCCATAAAAACCCTAAGCTCTAAACCCTAAATTCTTAAAATACGTCAACCCTAAACCTAAAAAACACAAAAATAAAAAAACCGAAGCCCTAAAACCTATAAACCCTAAAAAAACACTTAACCTTTAAAAACCCTTAATACGCTTAAAAAACTATAAGCTCTAAACCCTATAAACCCATAAATAATATATACTAAACCCTAAAAAACATTAAAAAATGCTAAGCTCTAAACCCTAAACCATAACCTAAAACCCTAAATCATAAATCTAAAACCCTAAGAAACCTTAAACCTTAAGAAACCCTAAACTCTAAAAATCACTCAACCCTTAAAAACCCTAAAAGAAACTCAACACCCCCTAATTCTAAAAACTCTAAGCTCTAAACCCTATAAAGCCCTAAATCGTATATGCTTAATCCTAAAAAAACACAAAAAAAACCTAAGCGCTAAACCCTAAAACTATAAAACCCTTAGAAAAACCCAAGAACCCCTAAGCCTAAAAAACTCTAAGCTCTAAACCCTATAAAGCACTAAATCGTATATGCTAAACCCTAAAAACACAAGAAAAAAACCTAAGCTCTAAACCCTTAATCTATAAAATCCTAAAAAATGTTAACCTAAAATACCCAAAGCCCTAAACCCTCAACCCTAACAAAAAACACTAAGCTCTAAACCCTATAAAGCCCTAAATCGTATATGCTTAATCCTAAAAAAACACAAAAAAAACCTAAGCGCTAAACCCTAAAACTATAAAACCCTTAGAAAAAATTAACCCTTAAATCCTAAAAAATCATTAGAAAAAAGTAACCCTTAAAAAGCCTAAAAACCCAAAGCTATAAAATCCTAAATCCTAAAAAATCAATAAACCCTAAACATAAAGCACGCAAAAAACCTAAGCCCTAGACCTAAGGAATACTTAACCCTTAAAAAACTCTAAACTATAAACACTATAAAGCCCTAAATTGCATATGCTAAACCCTAAAAACACAAAAAAAAAAAACACTAAGCCCTAAATCCTAAAAAACCCAAAGCCCTAAACCCTAAAACCCTAAATAAAACCCTAAATTTAAAATCCTAAACCAAAAAAATGATAGGCCATAAACCATAAACCCTATATCCTAAACCTAAAACCATAAGTAATACTAAACCCTAAACCTGAAGAAACCCTAAATCCTATAAACCTTAAAATAAACCCTAAAACCATTTAAAATCCCTACAAAACCCTAAGCTCTAAACCCTAAATCCAAAAAATTTGTAAACCCTATACCTAAAAAACACACAAAAAACACCGAAGCCCTAAAACCTAAAAACCCTAAAAAAACACTTAACCTTTAAAAACCCTTAATACGCTTAAAAAACTATAAGCTCTAAACCCTATAAACCCCTAAATAATATATACTAAACCTTAAAAAACATTAAAAAACGCTAAGCTCTAAACCCTAAACCCTAACCTAAAACCCTAAATCATAAATCTAAAACCCAAAGAAACCTTAAACCTTAAGAAACCCTAAATCCTATAAACCCTAAAAACCATTTAAATACCCTACAAAACATTAAACTCTAAACCCTAAATCCTAAAAGTCCATAAACACTAAACTTAAAAAACACAAAAAAAATCTAAGCCCTAAACTCTAAAACCCCTCATAACCACTAAACCTAAAAAACACGAAAAACCCTCAGCCCTAAACCCTAAACCTTCAAAAACGCTAAGCTCTAAACCCTATAATGCCCTAAATCGTATATGCTAAACCCTAAAAACATACAAAAAACACTAAGTCGTAAACCCTAAACCTATAAAATCCTAAAAACCTAACCTAAAACACCCAAAGCCCTAAACCCTAAAACCCTAGATAAACCCCTTAACCTAAAACCCAAAACCTAAAAAAACCATAAACCCTATCCTAAAACCCTAAATGCTAAACCTAAAGCCCTAAGTAACCCTAAACCTTAAGAAGCCCTCAATCTAATAACCCTAAAATAAACTTAGAAAACCATTTTAAATCCCTACCAAATCCAAAGTTGTAAACCCTAAATACTAAAATTCCATAAACCCTAAACCTAAAAAAAAACAAAAAAAACCCTAAGTTGTAAACCTTAAAAAACCCTAAGAATTACTTAACCCTAAAAAACCCGAAAACCCCTAAACCTAAAAAACTCTAAGCTCTTAAACCTATAAGATCTAAATCATATATGCTAAACCCTAAAAAACACAAAAACTCCCTAAGCCCTAAACCCTTAACTTATAAAACCCTAAACACCTTTAACTTAAAAAACCCACAACAGTAAACCCTAAAAAACCTAGATAAAACCCTTATCCTAAAACTCTAAACCTAAAAAAACCTAAACCCTAAACCCTAAAACAAACCCTAAACCCTAAAACAAACCCTAAACCCTAAAACAAACCCTAAACCCTAAAACAACAAAACCAATCAAAAAACCTACATAACCCTAAGCGCTAAATCCTAAATCCTAATAATTCGTAAACCCTAAACCTAAAAAACACAAAAAATCCTCAAGCCCAAAAGCTTAAAAACCCCTAAGAAATTCTTAACCATTAAAAACCCTAAAAAACCCAAAAATCCAAAATCCACTGAACCTAAAAGAACTCTAAGCTTTAAATCCTATAAATCCCTAAATCGTATAGGCAAAACACTAAAATCACTAAAAAAAAACATAAGCCCTTAACCATAAACTTATAAAACCCTAAAAATCATTAACCTAAAAACCCAAAGCCCTAAATCCCAAAAACCTAGATAAAAACCCTTAACCTCAAACCCTAAACCTAGAAAAACCCTAAAACCCTAAACCTAAAAAAACCTATGCCCTAAACCCTAAAACCTAAAATCCTAAAAATAAAACCCTAAGAAACACAAAACCCTAAACCTTAAGAAAACCCTAAATACTATAAACCCTAAAATAAACCCTAAAAACTATTTAAAACCCATCAAAACCCTAAGCTCTAAACCCTAAATACTAAAATTCAATAAACCCTAAAACTTAAAACCACAAAAAACCCTAAGTCTTAAATCCTAAGAAACACTTAACACTTAAAAATCCTAAAAAATTCAAAGCCTAAACCCTAAGCCTATAAAACCCTAAAAACCTTAACCTAAAAATCCCAAATCCCTAAACCCTAAAAACCTAGATAAAACCCTAATCCTGAAAAAACTCTAAGCCCTATACCCTAAACCCTAACCTAACACCCTAAATCCTAAACCTAAAGCCCAAAGAAACCCTAAACCCTAAACCTTATGAAACCCTAAAATAAACCCTAAAATCCATTTAAAACCCCTACAAAACCCTAAGCTCTAAACCATAAATTCTAAATATCCGTAAACCCTATACCAAAAAATAGAAAAAAACCCTAAGCCCTAAACCCTAAGAAACACTTAACCCTTAAAACCCTAAAACCCAAAACCACTAAACCTAATAAAGCTCTAAGTTCTAAACCCTATAAAGCCCTAAATCGTATATGCTAAACCCTAAAACAAACAAAAAGCCATAATCTGTAAACTCTAAAAAACCCTAAACCCTAAACTCTAAATCTTAAACTTAAAACCCTAAAAACCCTAAACCCTAAACCTTAAGAAACCCTAAATCCTATAAAACCTAAAAGCCATTTAAAATCTCTACAAACCCCTAAGCTCTAAACCATAAGCCCTAAACTGACTAAGAAACATTTAACTCTTAAAAACCCAAAAACCCCTAAACCTAAAAAACTCCAAACTCTAAACCCAATAAAGCCCTAAATCATATAGGCTAAAACCTTAAAAAACACAAAAAAAGAAAAAAAAAAAAAACCAAGGCCTAAATCATAAACCTATTAAATCCAAACAAACCTTAACCCAAAAATCCCAAAGCCCTATACCCTAAAAACCTAGATAAAACCCTTAACATAAGACCCTAAACCCTAAAAAACCCTAAGCCCTAAATCCTAACTTAAAACCCAAAATCCAAAACCTAAAACCCTAAGAAACCACAAACCTCAAGACACCCCAAATCCTATAAACCCTAATATATACCCTAAAATGCGTTTAAAACCCCTACCTAAACCCTAAATCCTTTAAATTCATAAACCTTAAACCTAAAAAACTAAAAAAAAACCTAAGCCCTAAACCCTAAACCCTAGAAAACCATAGGAAACACTTCACCCTTCAAAACCCTAAAAGATCCAAAAACCTTAAGAAACCTAAAAAAAAAACTCTAAGCTCTTGACACTATAAAGCCCTAAATCGTATATGCTCAACCCTTAAAAACACGAAAAAACCCCTACACCTTAAGACTCCCTAAATCCGATAAACCCTAATATAAACCCTAAAATAGCATTTAAAAACTCCTACCAAACCCTAAGCCCTAAACCCTAAATCTTATAAATCCGTAAACCTTAAACATAAATAACACAAAAAAAACCCTAAATCATAGAAAACCTTAAGAAACACTTAACACTTAAAAACCCTAAAAAACCCAAAAACCCCTAAACACTATAAACCCTAAATCGTATATACTAAACCCTAAAATACACAAAAAAGAACTCTAAGCGCTAAACCCTAAATCTATAAAGCCCTAAACCCTTAACACCTAGATAAAATCCTTAACCTAAAACCCTAAACCTAAAAAAACCCTAAACCTTAAACCCTAAACCCTATATCCTAAACCTAAAACCCTAAGAAGCATTAAACCCTAAACCTTAAGAAACCCAAGATCCTATAAATCTTGAAATATAACCTAAAACCCATTTAAAACCACTACGAAACCCTATGCTCTTAACCCTATATCCTAAAATCCGTAAACCCTAAACCTCAAAAAGCACAAAAAAAAACCTAAGCCCGAAATCCTAAAACAACCTCAGAAACACATAACCCTTAAAAACCCTAGAAAACCATAAAAATACCTAAACCTAAAAAGCTCTAAACTCTAAACCCCATAATGCCCTAAATTGTACAAGCTAAACCCAAAAAAAACACAAAAAAAAACCCTATGCCCTAAACCCTAAAAAACCTTAACCTCTAAATCCCAAAGCCCTAAACCCTAAAAAGCTAGATAAAACCATCACCCAAAACCCTAAACCTTAAAAAACCCTAAGCCCGAAACCCTACCCTAAAACCCTAAATACGAAACCTAAAATTCTAAGAAACCTTATATCTTAAATCTTAAGGAACCCTAAATCCTATTAACCCTAAAATAAACCCTAAAAACCGTTAAAACCCCTAAAACCCCTAATCTACTAAACCCTTAATCTTAAAAATCTTTAAACCCTAAACCTAAATAACACAAAAAATAACCTAAGCCCTAAACCCTAAACCCTAAAAAACCCTAAGAAACACTTAACCATTAAAAACCCTAAAATAAACCCAAAAACCCCTAAACCTAAAAAAACCCAATGCTCTAAACCCTATAAAGTCCTATATTGTATATGCTAAATCTTAAAAACACAAGAAAAAACCCTAAGCCCTAAACCGTAAACCTATAAAACACTAAAAAACTTTAACCTTAAAACCCCCCAAAGCCCATAACCCTAAAAACCTATGTAAAACCCTTATCCTAAAACCCTAAAGCTAAAAAATCCTAAGCCCTTAACCCTAAACCCTAACCTAAAACCCTAAATCCTAAACCTAAAACCATCGTAAACCCTAAATCTAAAAAACACAAACAAAAAGAAGCCTAAGGCCTAAACCCTAAAAACGTAAGAAACACTTAACCCTTAAAAACCATAAAAAAACCCAAATTCCCCTAAACCTAAAAAACTCTAATCTCTAAAACCTATAAAGACCTAAACCGTATATGCTAAAACCCTAAAAAATGCAAAAAAAAAACCCAAATCCCTAAACCCTTAACCTATAACACCCTAAAAACCATAATCTAGAAAACCCAAAGCACTAAACCCTAAAAACCTAGATAAAACCCTTAACCTAAAAAACCCCTAAGCCCTAAACCTTAAAACCCTAACCTAAACCTTAAGAAACCCTAAGATAAACCCTAAAACCCATTTAAAACCCCTACAAAACCCTAACCTCTAGACAATGAATTCTAAAAATCGGTAAACCCTAAACCTAAAAAACACAAAAAACCGTAAGCCCTAAACCCTAAACCCTAAAGATCCCTAAGAAACGGTTAACCCATAAAAAACCTAAAAACTAAGAAACACTTAACCCTTATAAACCTTAAAAAACCCCTAAACCTAAAAAATTCTAAGCTCTAATCCCTACAAAGCCCTAAATCTTATAAGCTAACCCCTAAAAAACACAAAAAAAACCCTAAGCCATAAACCCTAAACCTATAATACCCAAAAAAAACTTAACCTAAGACACCCAAAGACCTAAACCATAAAAACATCGATAAAACCCTTAACCCAAAACCCTAACCTTAAAAGCCCTAAGCCCTTAACCCTAAACCCTAACCTAAAACCCTAAATCCTAAACCTAAAACCCTAAGAAACCCTAAACCTTAAGCCTTAAGAAACCCTAACTCCTATAAACCCCTAAAATAAACCCTAAAACCCATTTTAAACCCCTACAAAATCCTAAGCTCTAAACCCTAAAAATCCGTAAACCCTACTCCTAAAAAACACAAAAAAATCCTAAGCCCTAAACACTAAAAAGCCCTAAGAAATGCATAACCTTAAAAAAGCAAAAAACCCCTAAACCTAAAAAACTCTAAGCTCTAAAACCTATAAAGATCTAAATCTTATATGCTAAACCCTAAAAAACACACAAAAAAAAACCTAAGTCCTAAACCCTTAACCTATAACACTAAACCTAAAAAAACCCTAAACCCTAACCTAAAACCCTAAATCCTAAATCTAAAGCCTTAAGAAACCCTAAACTCTAAACCTTATGAAACCCTAAATAATATAAACTCTAAAATAAACACTAAAAACCATTTAGACCTCCAACAAAACCCTAAGTTCTAAACCCTAAATCATAAAAATCCATAAACCCTATATCTAAAAAACACAAAAATAAAACCCTTAAAAACCCTAAGAAACACTTAACTCTTAAAATCCCTAAAAACCCAAAATCCGCTAAACCTAAAAACTCTAAGATCTAAACCCTAACAAACCCCTAAATCATATACATTAAACCCTAAAAAACACAAAAAATGAAAATCCTAAGTCCTAAACTGTAAAGCTATAAAATCCTAGAAACCTTTAACCTAAAAAAACCAAAGCCCTAAACACTAAAAACCTAAATAAAACCCTTAACTTAAAACCATAATCCTAAAAAACCCCTAAGCACTAAACCCTAAACCCTAACCTAAAACCCTAAATCCTAAACTTAACACCCTAAGAAACCATAAACCTTAAGAAACCCTAAAATAAACCTTAAAAGCCATTTAATACCCCTACAAAACCCTAAGCTCTAAACCCTAAATCCTAAAATATTTGTAAACCCTAAACCTAAAAAACACAAAAAAATACTATGCCCTAAACCCTAAACCCTAAGAAACACTTAACCATTAAACATCTTGAAAAACCCAAAAACCCCTAATCCTAAAAAACTCTAAGCTCAAAACCCTATAAAGCCCTAAATCATATATGCTAAACCCTAAAAAACACAAAACAAACTCTAAGACCTAAACCCTAAACCTATGAAACCCTAAAAAACATTAACCTAGAAAACCTAAATCCCTAAAACCTAAAAATATAGATAAAACATTTAACCTAAACCCCTAAACCCTAAAAAACCCTAACCCCTAAACCCTAAACCCTAACCTAAAACACTAAATGCTAAACCTAAAATTCTAGGAAACCCTAAAACCTAAACCTGAAGAAACCTAAAATAAACCCTAAAAACCATTTAAATCCACTAGAAAACCCTAATCTCTAAACCATAAATTCTAATAATCGGTAATCCCTATATCTAAAAAACACAAAAAAAAACCCTAAAAACCCTAAGAAACACTTAACCCTTAAAAACCCTAAAAACTCAAAATGCGCTAAACCTAAAAAACTCTAAGGTCTAAACCCTATAAAACCCTTAAATCATATATACTAAACCCTAAAAAACACAAAAATACACTAAGCCCTAAACCCTAAAGCTATAAAATCCTAAAAACCCTTATCCTAAAAAACCCAAAGCCCTAAACACTAAAATCTAAATAAAACCATTAACTTAAAACCCTAATCCTAAAAAAACCGTAAGCCCTAAACCCTAAACCCTAACCTAAATCCATAAATCCTAATCCTGAAACCCTAAGAAACCCTAAACCCTAAACCTTGAGAAACCCTAAATCCTAAAAACCATTTAAAATCCCTACAAAACCCTAAACCTAAAATACACAAAAAAAAAACACTATGCCAGAAACCCTAAACCCTAAGAAACACTTAACCCTTAAAAATCTTTAAAAAACCCTAAGCCTAGAAAACTCTAAGCTCTAAACCGTATAAAGCCCTAAATCATATATGTTAAACCCTACAAAACACAAAAAAAACTCTAAGACCTAAACCCTAAACCTATAAAACCCAAAAAATCCATAACCTTAAAAACCTAAAGCCCTAAAACCTAAAATCATAGATAAAACCTTTAACCTAAAACCCTAAACCTAAAAAACCCTAAGTCCTAAACCCTAAACACTAACCTAAACCATTAAATCCTAAACCTAAAATCCTATGAAACCCTAAAACCTAAACCTTAAGAAACCCTAAAATAAACCCTAAAACCATTTTAAACCCCTACAAAACCCTAAGCTCTAAACCCTAAATTCTAAAAAATCGGTAAACCCTAAACTTAAAAAACAAAAAAAAAACCTAAGCCCTAAACCCTAAAAAACACTTAACCCTAAAAAGCCTAAATAACCCAAAAAACCCTAAACCTAAAAAACCCTAAGCTCTAAACCCTATAAAGCCCTAAATCCTATATGCTCAACCCTAAAAAAACACAACAAAAAATCCTAAGCCCTTAACCCTGAACC
>NW_006239063.1:590595-593370 GCF_000226075.1 Solanum tuberosum | reverse complement strand
TAAACCCTAACCTAAAACCCTAAATCCTAAACCTAAAACCCTAAGAACCCCTAAACCCTAAACCTTATGAGAAACCCTAAATCTTATAAACCCTAAAATAAACACTAAAAACAAATTCAAACCCCTAAAAAGCCTAAGCTCTAAACCCTATCCTAAAATCCATAAACCCTAAACTTAAAAAATACAAAATAAACTCTAAGAAACACTTAACCTTTAAAAACCCTAAAAATAACTTAAAAACCCCTAAACGTAAAAACTCTAAGCTATAAACCCTATAAATCTCTTAATCGTATATACTAAACCCTAAAAAACCCTAAGCACTAAACCCTAAACCTATAAAATCCTAAAAAACCCAAAGCCCTAAGACCTAAAAACATAAATAAAACCCTTAACCTAAAACCCTAAACCTAAAAAACCCTAAGCCCTAAACCCTGACCCTAAAAAACCGTAAGAAACACTTCACCCTTAAAAACCCAAAAAAATCCAAAAACTCCTAAACCTAAAACCCCTAAACCCTAAGAAATGCTTAACCCTTAAAAATAGCTAAACCTAAAAAACTCTAAGCTCTAAACCCTATAAAGCCCTAAAGCGTATTTGCTAAACCCAAAAAAAAAAATCCCTGAGTCCTAAACCCTAAATCTATAAAACCCTAAAAAAACTTAACATAAAAAACCCAAACTGCTAAACCCTAAAAACCTAAATAAATTCGTTAACCTAAAACCCTAAACCTAAAAACACCCAAAGCCTTAAACCCTAAACCCTAACCTAAAACCTTAAATCGTAAACCTAAAACCCTAAGCCTTAAATACTAAACCCTATAATGCCCTAAATCGTATATGCTAAACCCTAAACCCTAAATCACATAAAACCCTAAGAAACACTAAACCTTACACCTAAGAAAACCGAAATCCTATAAACCCTAAAATAAACCATAAAACCCATTTAAAACCCGTAAAAAAACTAAACTCCAAACCCTAAATCCAAAAAATCCATAAATCCTAAACCTAAAAAACACTTAAACGTAAAAAAACTTTAAGCTCTAAACTGTATAAAGCCCTAAATCGTATATGTTAAACACTAAAAAACACAAAAAAACTCTAAGCCCTAAACCTTAAAAACCCTTTACCCAAAAAACCCAAAGCCCTAAACCCAGAAAACCTAGATGAAACCCTTAACCTAAAACCTTAAAACCATAAACCTAAAAAAATCCTAAGCCCTAAACCTTAACCTAAAACCCTAAATCCTAAACCTAAAACACTAGGAAAACCTAAACCCTAAACCTTACAAGACTCTAAATCCTATAAACCCTAAAAATCATTTAAAACCACCACAAAACACTAAGCTCTAAACTCTAAATCCTAAAAAACTATAAGCCCTAAACCTAAAAACACAAAAAACCCTATGCCCTAAACCCTAAGAGATGCTTAACCCTTAAAAACCCTAAAAAACATTAAGCTCTAAACCCTATAAAGCCCTAAATCGTATGTGATAAACGCTAAAAAACACAAAAAAAAACCTAAGCCCTAAACACCAAACCCTAAAGCCTAACCCTATAAAACCCTAATAAACCTTAACCTAAAAAACCAAAAGCCCTAAACCCTATACCCTAACCTAAAACTCTAAATTCTAAACTTAAAACCCTAAGAAACCCTTAAACCTTATAAAACCAAAAATCCTATAAACCCTAAAATAAACCCTAAAAACCATTTAATAGAAGAAAGTAGTCTTTTCAAATATCTTATGTCTGACTTCTAATTAAAAGATAAAGAAAATTAACAAAAAACATTATGAGCTAGGACGAAGCAAAAGTTATAAAAATAGAAACCAAACTGTTCAGAAAACACAATACCTATGTTTTGATGTCATATAGTAACTCTAAAAGTTGCACTAATAATGGATAAATGCATCATTACTCATACTTTTGCTTGCCTGATTGGTGCAAGTTATTCACTCTACTAAGTTCTTAACATATAAAATAGCTAGTATAACATAATTATATTTCTGCTGCATCTGATGGACACTTCTCGGCCGCTATCCGGTTTGTTTACTCACAACTTCCATCCAGAGAAGCAAGATTCAGTAGTAACATGCAAATGTTTGAAATAAAAAAGTGACTGTAGAGTCTAGAGATAAGTATGATGATGGTACAAAATGAGTTTTAATGCACAAGTTGGGATTCCGACATCAACTTGTTTGAGACTAAGGCTTAGGAGTTATTGTATATATATAACATTCGGCCATTTAAATAGCCGATGTATACACCTCATATATAGTCGGTTGTGCATGGTGTGAACATGTTGTATGTGTATACCCATGTTTGTTGTATGTATAAGTTTGCATAAATATGTCTTTTAGTATAAAGTACACACTACCTATACACGACTATGTACAAACTAGATGACACAGACCTATATTCAATAACTCCTAAAACCCTAAATCCTTAACCTAAAACCCTAAATCCTAAACCTAAAACCCTAAGAAACCCTAGACCCTAAACCTTAAGAAACCCTTAATCCTATAGATCCAAAAAAATAAACCCTAAAAACCATTTAAAACCCATAAAAACCCTAAACAATAAACCCTAAATCCTTAAAATCCGTCAGCCCTAAACCTAAAAAACACAAAAAAAAAAAAAAAAACCAAAAAACCACTCAACCCTTAAAAACCCTAAAAAAACTCAACACCCCTAATTCTAAAAACTCTAAGCTCTAAACCCTATAAAGCCCTAAATAGTATATGCTAAACCCTAAAAATTACAAAAAATCCCTAAGCCCA
>NW_006239063.1:587775-590289 GCF_000226075.1 Solanum tuberosum | reverse complement strand
AAAAAAACCCTAAGCCCTAAACCCTAAAACTATAAAACCCTTAGAAAAAAATTAACCCTTAAATCCTAAAAAACCATTAGAAAAAAGTAACCCTTAAAAAGCCTAAAAAACCAAAGCTATAAAATCCTAAATCCTAAAAAATCAATAAACCCTAAACCTAAAGCACACAAAAAAACCTAAGCCCTAAACCTAAGGAATACTTAACCCTTAAAAACCCTAAAAAAACTCTAAACTAAAAACACTATAAAGCCCTAAATTGCATATGCTAAACCCTAAAAACACAAACAAAAAAAACACTAAGCCCTAAGCCCTAAACCTATTAAACCCTGAAAAACCCAAAGCCCTAAACCCTAAAAACCTAAATAAAACCCTTAATTCAAAATCCTAAACCTAAAAAACCATAAGCCATAAAACATAAACCCTAAATCCTAAACCTAAACCCATAAGTAATACTAAACCCTAAACCTGAAGAAACCCTAAATCCTATAAACCTTAAAATAAACCCTAAAACCATTTAAAACCCCTTCAAAACCCTAAGCTCTAAACCCAAAATCCTAAAAAATCATAAACCCTATACCTAAAAAAGACAAAAAAAAAACGAAGCACCCTAAAAACCCAAAATCCGCTTAAAAAACTATAAGCTCTAAACCCTATAAACCCCTAAATAATATATACTAAACCCTAAAAAACATTTAAAAAATGCTAAGCTCTAAACCCTAAACCCTAACCTAAAACCCTATAAAACCCTGAACTCTAAACCTTAAGAATCCCTAAATCCTATAAACCCTAAATAACTAAGTAAAACCCTTAACCTTAAACCCTAAACCTAAAAAACCTAAACCAATACCCTAAATCCAAAACCTAAAACCCTAAGAAACCCTAAACCTTAAACCTTAAGAAAACCAAAAAGCTATAAACCCTAAAATAAACCCTAAAACCTATCTAAAACCCCTACAAACCATAGGCTCTAAACTTTAAAGCCTAAAATTTCGTAAACTCTAAACCTACTCTAAACCCTATAAAGCCCTAAATCGTATATGCTAAACCCTAAAAACATACAAAAAACACTAAGCCGTAAACCCTAAACCTATAAAACCATAAAAACCTAACCTAAAACACCCAAAGCCCTAAACCCTAAAACCCTAGATAAACCCCTTAACCTAAAACCCTAAACCTATAAAAACCCTAAACCCTATCCTAAAACCCTAAATCCTAAACCTAAAGCCCTAAGTAACCATAAACCTTAAGAAGCCCTAAATCTTATAAACCCTAAAATAAACCTAGAAAACCATTTTAAATACCTACCAAATTCAAAGTTGTAAGCCCTAAATACTAAAATTCCATAAACCCTAAACCTAAAAAAAAAACAAAAAAACCCTAAGCCGTAAACCTTAAAAAACCCTAAAAACCCGAAAACCCCTAAACCTAAAAAACTCTAAGATCTTAAATCTATAAAGATCTAAATCATATATGCTAAACCCTAAAAAACACAAAAACTCCCTAAGCCCTAAACCCTTAACATAAAACCCTAAAAACCTTTAACTTAAAAAACCCACAACAGTAAACCCTAAAAACCTAGATAAAACCCTTATCCTAAACTCTAAACCTAAAAAAACCTAAGCCCTAAATCATAAACCCTAAAACAAACCCTAAATCCTAAACCTTAAGTAACCCTAATATAATAACTAAAAACCATTGAAAACCCCTAAGCTCTAAACCCCAAATCCTAAAAATTCGTAAACCCTAAACCTAAAAAACACAAAAAATCCCTAAGCCCAAAAGCTTAAAAAACCCTAAGAAAAACATAACCATTAAAAACCCTAAAAAACCCAAAAATCCAAAATCCACTAAACCTAAAAGAACTCTAAGCTTTAAACCCTATAAATCCCTAAATCGTATAGGCTAAACCCTAAAATCACAAAAAAAAACCTAAGCCCTTTACCATAAACCTATAAAACCATAAAAATCTTTAACCTAAAAACCCAAAGCCCTAAACCCCAAAAACCTAGATAAAAACCCTTAACGTAAAACCCTAAACCTAAAAAACCCTAAAACCCTAAACCTTAAAAAACCTAAGCCCTAAATCCTAAACCTTAACCTAAAACCCTAAATCCTAAAAATAAAACCCTAAGAAACACAAAATCCTTAACCTTAAGAAAACCCAAAATCCTATAAACCCTAAAATAAACCCTAAAAACCATTTAAAACCCATCAAAACCCTAAGCTCTAAACCCTAAATACTAAAATTCAATAAACCTTAAAACTTAAAACCACAAAAACCCTAAGCCCTAAACCCTAAGAAACACTTAACACTTAAAAATCCTAAAAAATTCTAAGCTCGTAACAGTATAAAGCCCTAAGTCGTATATGGTAAACCCTAAATAACACAGAAAAAACCCTCAGCCCAAACCCTAAGCCGATAAAACCCTAAAAACCTTAACCTAAAAATCCCTAAACCCTAAAAACCTAGATAAAACCCTTAACTTAAAACCCTAATCCTGAAAAAACTCTAAG
>NW_006239063.1:587392-587705 GCF_000226075.1 Solanum tuberosum | reverse complement strand
AAATCCTAAATCCTATAAATCCTAAAAAGCATTTACAACACCTACAAAACCCTAAGCTCTAAACCATAAATTCTAAATATCCGTTAACCCTATACCAAAAAAATAGAAAAAAATCCTAAGCCCTAAACCCTAAAAAACCCTAAGAAACACTTAACCCTTAAAAACCCAAAAACCACTGAACCTAAAAAAACTCTAAGCTCTAAACCCTATAAAGCCCTAAATCGTATATGCTAAACCCTAAAAACACACAAAAAAACCATAATCCGTAAACTCTAAAAAACCCTAAACCCTAAACCCTAAACTCTAAATCTTG
>NW_006239063.1:585881-587244 GCF_000226075.1 Solanum tuberosum | reverse complement strand
AAAAAACCCTAAGAAACACTTAATCCTTAAAACCCCTAAACACCCCAAAAACCGCTAAACCTAAAAAACTCTAAACTCTAAACCCAATAAAGCCCTAAATCATATAGGCTAAACCTTAAAAAACACAAAAAAAAAAAAAAACCTAAGGCCTAAATCATAAACCTATTAAACCCAAACAAACCTTAACCTTAAAAACCCAAAGCCCTAAACCCTAAAAACCTAGATAAAACCCATAACATAAGACCCTAAACCCAAAAAATCCCTAAGCCCTAAACCCTAACTTAAAACCCTAAATCCAAAACCTAAAACCCTAAGAAACCATAAACCTCAAGACACCCTAAAACCTATAAACCCTAATATATACCCTAAAATGCGTTTAAAACCCCTACCTAAACCCTAAATCCTATAAATTAGTAAACCTTAAAACTAAAAAACTAAAAAAAAAAACCTAAGCCCTAAATCGGATATGCTCAACCCTTAAAAACACGAAAAAAACCAAAACCTTAAGACACCCTAAATCCGATAAACCCTAATATAAACCCTAAAATGGATTTAAAACTCCTACCAAACCCTAAGCCCTAAACCCTAAATCTTATAAATTCATAAACCTTAAACCTAAATAACACAAAAAAAAAACCTAAATCATAGAAAACCCTAAGAAACACTTAACACTTAAAAACCCTAAAAAACCCAAAAACCCCTAAACACTATAAACCCTAAATCGTATATACTAAACCCTAAAAAACACAAAAAAAACCTAAGCGCTAAACCCTAAACCTATAAAGCCCTAAAAACCTTTACCTGAAAAACCCAAAGCCCTAAACCCTTAACACCTAAATAAAATTCTTAACCTAAAACCCTAAACCTAAAAAAATCCTAAACCTTAAACCCTAAACCCTAACCTAAAACCCTATATCCTAAACCTAAAAACCTAAGAAGCATTAAACCCTAAACCTTAAGAAACCCTAAATCCTATAAAGCCTGAAATATAACCTAAAACCCATTTAAAACCACTACAAAACCCTATGCTCTTAACCCTATATCCTAAAATCCATAAACCCTAAACCTAAAAAAGCACAAAAAAAAACCTAAGCCTGAAATCCTAAAACAACCTCAGAAACACATAACCCTTAAAAACCCTAGAAAACCATAAAAATACCTAAACCTAAAAAGCTCTAAACTCTAAACCCCATAATGCCCTAAATTGTACAAGCTAAACCCAAAAAAAACACAAAAAAAAACCCTATGCCCTAAACCCTAAAAAACCTTAACCTCTAAATACCAATGCCCTAAACCCTAAAAAGCTAGAAAAAAACCTTAACCCAAAACCCTAAACCTAAAAAAACCCTAAGCCCTAAACCCT
>NW_006239063.1:573896-585681 GCF_000226075.1 Solanum tuberosum | reverse complement strand
AGTCTAAAAAACACAAAAAATCCTAAGACCTAAACCCTAAAAAGCCCTGAGCCCTAAAAAACCCTAAGAAACACTTAACCATTAAAAACCCAAAAATAAACCCAAAAACCCCTAAACCTAAAAAAACTCAATGCTCTAAACCCTATAAAGTCCTATACTGTATATGCTAAATCTTAAAAACACAAGAAAAACCCCTAAGCTCTAAACCGTAAACCTATAAAACACTAAAAAAGTTTAACCTTAAAACCCCCCAAACCCCTAACCCTAAAAACCTATGTAAAACCCTTATCCTAAAACCCTAAAGCTAAAAAACCCTAAGCCCTTAACCCTAAACCCTAACCTAAAACCCTAAATCCTAAACCTAAAACCATCGTAAACCCTAAATCTAAAAAACACAAAAAAAAAAAAGCCTAAGGCCTAAACCCTAAAAACCAAAGGAACACTTAACCCTTAAAAACCATAAAAAACCCAAATTCCCCTAAACCTAAAAAACTCTAAACTCTAAAACCTATAAAGACCTAAACCGTATATGCTAAACCCTAAAAAATGCAAAAAAAAAAACCCAAATCCCTAAACCCTTAACCTATAACACCCTAAAAACCATAATCTAGAAAACCCAAAGCACTAAACCCTAAAAACCTAGATAAAACCCTTAACCTAAAAAACCCCTAAGCCCTAAACCTTAAACCCTAACCTAAACCTTAAGAAACCCTAAGATAAACCCTAAAACCCATTTAAAACCCCTACAAAACCCTAAGCTCTAGACCATAAATTCTAAAAATCGGTAAACCCTAAACCTAAATAACACAAAAAAACACTAAGCCCTAAACCCTAAACCCTAAAGACCCCTAAGAAACGGTTAACCCTTAAAAAACCTAAAACACACAAAAACCCCTAAACCTAAAAAACTCAAAGCTCTAAATACTATAAAGCCCTAAATCGTATATGTTCAACCCTAAAAAAACACAAAAAAAAACCTTAAGCCATAAACCCTAAACCTATAAAACCCAAAAAACCTTAACCTAAGACACCCAAAGACCTAAACCATAAAAAACATCGATAAAACCCTTAACCCAAAACCCTAAACTTAAAAAGCTCTAAGCCCTTAACTCTAAAACCCCTAACCTAAAAACCCCTAAAATCCTAAACCTAAAACCCCTAAGAAACCCTAAACCTTAAGCCTTAAGAAACCCTAACTCCTATAAACCCTAAAATTAACCCTAAAACCCATTTTAAACCCCTACAAAATCCTAAGCTCTAAACCCTAAATCCTAAAAATCCGTAAACCCTAATCGTAAAAAGCACAAAAAAATCCTAAGCCCTAAACACTAAAGAGCCCTAACAAATGCATAACCTAAAAAAACCAAAAAACCCTAAACCTAAAAAATTCTAAGCTCTAAAACCTATAAAGATCTAAATCTTATATGCTAAACCCTAAAAAACACACACAAAAAAACCTAAGCCCTAAACCCTTATCCTATAAAACCCAAAAAAACCATAACCTAAAAAACCCAAAATACTAAACCTAAAATCCAAGATAAAACCCTAAACCTAAATCCCTAAACCTAAAAAAAATCTATGCCCTAACCCAAAACCCTAACCAAAAACACTAAATCCTAAACCTAAAACCCTAAGAAACCCTAAACCTTAAGCCTTAAGAAACCCTAACTCCTATAAACCCTAAATTAACCCTAAACCCATTTTAAACCCCTACAAAATCCTAAGCTCTAAACCCTAAATCCTAGAGATCCAAAAACCCTAAATCTAAAAAACATCAAAAAAACCTAAGAAATAGTTAACCCTTAAAAACACTACAAAAACTCAAAACACCTAAACCTAAACGCCCTAAATCATATATACTAAACCCTAAAAAACACAATAAAAAACTCTAAGAACTAAACCCTAAACCTGTAAAATCCTGAAAAACCATAATCTAAAAAATCCAAAGCCTTAATCCCGAAAAGCCTAAATAAAACCCTTAACCTACAACCCTAAACCTAAAAAACCCTTAGCCCTTAACCCTTAACCCTAAAAAACCATGAGAATTACTTCACCCTAAAATACCTTCAAAAAATCCGAAAATCCCTAAGCTTATTAAACTCTAAGTTCTCCCTATAAAGTCCTAAATCGTATATGCTAAACCCTAAAAAACACAAAATAAAACCCTAAGCCCTAAACTCTAAATCTATAAAATCCTAAAAAACTTTAACCTAAGAAACCCAAAGCCCTAAACCCTAAAAACCTAAATAAATCCCTAAACGTAAAAACACCCTAAACCCTAAAACCCTAAATAAACCCTAACCTAAAACTTCAAATCCTAAACCTAAAATCCTAAGCCCTAAACCCTAACCCTATAAAGCCCAAAATCGTATATGCTAAACTATAAAGCCTAAACCTAAATCCCTAAATTCTAAACATAAAGCCCTAAGAAATTCTAAACCCTAAACCTTAAGAAACCCAAAATCCTATAAACCCTAAAATAAACCTTAAAAACAATTTCAACCCCCTAAAAACCCCTAAACTCTAAACCCTAATTCGAAAAAATCCGTAAATCCTAAACCAAAAAAAGCACAAAAAATCCTAAGCCCTAAACCCTAAGAAACACTTAACTCTTAAAACTCTAAAAAACCCAAAAAACCCTATACCTAAAAAAAACTCTAAGCTCAAAACCCTATAAAGCCCTAAATCATATATGCTAAACCCTAAAAACACACAAAAAACCCTAATCCCTAAATCCTAAACCTATAAAACCCTAAAAATCCTTAACCCAAAAAACCCATAGCCTTAAACCCCAAAAACCTAGATGAAACCCTTAACCTAAAACCCTAAACCTAAAAAAACCCTAAGCCCTAAACCCTAACCTAAAACCCTAAATGCTAAACCTAAAGCCCTAAGAAACCCTAAACCCTAAACCTTAAGAAACCCTAAATCCTATAAACCCTAAAATAAACCCTAAAAACTATTTAAAACCCCCACTAAACCGTAAGCTCTAAACCCTAAATCTTAAATATCCATACACCCTAAACCTAAAAAACACAAAAACCCTAAGCCCTAAACCCTAAGAAACACTTAACCTAACAACCCCAAAGCCCTAAACCCTAAATAAAACCCTTAACCTATAACCCTAAACCTAAAAAAACCCTAAACCCTAACCTAACACCCTAAATCCTAAATCTAAAACCTTAAGAAACCCTAAACTCTAAACCTTATGAAACTCTAAATAATATAAACCCTAAAATAAACACTAAAAACCATTTAGACCCCATACAAAACCCTAAGTTCTAAACCCTAAATCATAAAAATCCATAAACCCTATATCTAAAAAACACAAAAAAAAAACCTTAACAACCCTAAAAAACACTTAACTTAAAATACCTAAAAACCCAAAATCCGCTAAACCTAAAAACTCTAAGATCTAAACTCTAAAAAACCCTTAAATCATATACATTAAACCCTAAAAAACACAAAAAAAAAATCTTAAGCCCTAAACCGTAAACCTATAAAATCCTAAAAACCTTCAACCTAAAAAAAACAGAGCCCTAAACACTAAAAACCTAAATAAAACCCTTAACTTAAAACCCTAAAGCCTAAACCTAAAACCCTAAACCCTAAACCCTAACCCTAAACCCTAACCTAAAACCCTAAATCCTATAAACCCTAAAATAAACCTTAAAAGCCATTTAAAACCCCTACAAAAGCCTAAGCTCTAAACCCTAAATCCTATAAACCCTAAAATAAACACTAAAAACCTAAATAAAACCCTTAACTTAAAACCCTAAAGCCTAAACCTAAAACCCTAAATCCTATAAACCCTAAAATAAACCTTAAAAGCCATTTAAAACCCCTACAAAAGCCTAAGCTCTAAACCCTAAATCCTAAATATTTGTAAACCCTAAACCTAAAAAACACAAAAAAATACTATGCCCTAAACCCTAAACCCTAAGAAACACTTATCCCTTAAAAATCTTGAAAAACCCAAAAATCCCTAAACCTAAAATACTCTAAGCTCAAAACTCTATAAAGCCCTAAATCATATATGCTAAACCCTAAAAAAACGCAAAACAAACTCTAAGACCTAAACCCTAAACCTATAAAACCCTAAAAAACATTAGCCTAAAAAACCTAAATCCCTAAAAACCTAAAATTATAGATAAAACATTTAACCTAAAACCCTAAACCAAAAAAAACCCTAACCCCTAAACCCTAAACCCTAACCTAAAACACTAAATGCTAAACCTAAAATTCTAGGAATCCTTAAAACCTAAACCTGAAGAAACCTAAAATAAACCCTAAAAACCATTTAAAACCACTAGGAAACCCTAAGCTCTAAACCCTAAATTCTAAAAATCGGTAATCCCTATATCTAAAAAACACAAAAAACACCTAAAAAACCCTAAGAAACACTTAACCCACTACAAGAAATCAGTTGTTTAGTGGCGACTAAAATCGCCACAATAAGCCAGATAGTTGCCACTAATGACCTTTAGTGGCGACAATAGCACCGTGGCAAGTACTTCCATAACTAAAGGTTTCTTGTGACGACCTTCTTATAGCGCCACAAAAAATTATATTTGTGGCGACTTTTCTCGCTGCAAAAATTGAACAAACACGCCACAAAATAAGGTTCCAAAACATAGATGCTACGTTAGTCGCCACTGAAAATTGACTTTCAATGGCGACAAGGGTCGCCACAATAGTTATATATGTTTAGTGGCATCTCTTATCGCCACTGAAAATGTCATTTAGTGGCGACCTTGTCGCCACAGTAGCATTTTATATTTAGTGGCAGCTCTTTTTGCTGCAATAGCATGAGCTTTAGGAACAACTATTGTCTCCACTAAACGTGTTATATCTTCAGTAGCAACTTTTATTGCCACTACAACTTATTTCTTCAACAATTGCAATATACAATATTTTAATTAATTTCTGTTGCCACCTAATGTCTGAAATATATATACATGTACACACCAATAAGCTGCTAACCAATATTAAGTGCATTCGATGTATTCAATAAACATATAATTCTCATGTTGAATAATTCAAATACTTTCATGACAAAAAGGTCAATTAAATATTTTACACAATAGTATATTGTTCAATGTCAATTTACATATATGATTAAAAGAAAACATAAAAGGTCTTCAAATCATCCTTCCTCGACGCTTTTTGCATTCTAGAAACTTGTCCCCTGTAATTAAGAGGGGGAAATAGGATTTACTTTGACAATTCTCATAATCTAATACTAAAACAAAAGAGGTAACCTTGGAATAAAATATTGCAAAAAGCATTTAAGAAATCAAAGCAATAAATGACCGAAGATAATTGTACAACATAGTTTTATCCTAGCATAATAAGCTCAAATCATTAAGAAAATGGTAAAATACCTATAACATAGATCTTTAAGTGTTAGAAAAAACTTCAACCCAATAAAATGAACAGTATTTCCTGTTTATCTTTGCAATGTATTGCTGTCATAGTCTATACTAAACAGTATATGCCAAGTATCGTAGGCAATGCCAAACTATTTAGAGTGTACCAAAAGCAAAGAAGTAGGTACGCTTGAACCAGAACAAGGAATTTTCATTTTTTGTGATAATTAGGATCATGTAGAGCTCACCCAATTAAGTGCAAATGTCATCTTGCAATCACAGTTGTGACTAAGTTCATAGCATATGATACCTTCAAACTCAAATTTTGAGTTGAATCTAAAATAATTGATAATCTATTTATGTAGCCACGGAAAGATATTGAAGAGAAACTAGAAAGAATGTAGGACACTCATTGTCATTTCTTTTTGTCATAATAAAGTGTGAGCAATATGGTTCTAAGGAGAATTTAACTAAGAGAGGAAATAAATTTATCAGGAAAATCATACATGGCTAGGAGGGATGTGCTTTCCACTGCGAAGGTCTAGAAAAAGTGTCCCAATGCTAAATATCACACTCTCTGAGGTGATTCTTGCTGCAAAAAAAATTAAAAGAACTTAGTGAATTAAAACAATTTCAATGTGAACTAAAACAATATCAATAATACATGAAATATAAATGGAATGAAGACCATGAATTCAATGAAGCCTACACATTGTATGGATTGCAAAAAAATCCTACAAGGCTACACCAATGCTATAATAGTCAATGTGGCTCCTTTCAGTTTGTTAAGTCGCAAAAAAATCCTACAAGGCTACACCAATGCTACAATAGTCAAAGTGGCTCCTTTCATTTTGTTAAGTCAAAGTAGCTCAAAGAAAGCATTCCAATTTAATATTGTAATATTAGAAAGTGCCTTAAGATGGCCGTGTTTGTTTATTAGGATAGTTCTTACCTTCCGGGAGGGGTAAATGCCAAGTTTGTGCTGTAACTTTTTCCATCTCGATTGTTCTTCATCAAACCAAAGCAAGAGAATCGGGGATCACCATCCTGTGAAATAGACGGAGGAGGCCATTAAATGCATTTAAGTACTTGAACTACAAAATTTAACAATACCAATGAACATACTGAAGAGGTAACTATCTACTTACTTCTCCAAATAATATTCTATAAGGATTAAATAATGATAAAGAGCACGTCCTTTGCCTGTACAATATTCAAGAGGTTGTGCAATATACAATGCCACTCTGAACCGCATTACCCACTTTATTGGTTGTGTGTCCCCTGTGATAAGCTCTCAAAAATAAGAACTATTATATGAATCATTATCGAAGAAATATGTTATCTTTCTAAGTAAATTCATGATTTTTTAGTCTTCCTTAAAGCAGTTAAATCAAATAGGGAGCCAATATCATATAATCTCATTTTTTACTTTCTCATAGTTACTCTCTAGGTAAAGTAAGTTGATGGTCAGTATAATGTCGTAGACTCTGTATAATGAACTATGTGTATGGACTTGCTAGCAAACACTCACAATGTCATTTCTGATAAGCAACTATATCTAAGAACAAAATTAGAAATCTAAGCTTTGTTTGGAAAATCTCTGTAAAATGGAACAATGCAGGAACCCAAGGCTTTGTTTGGGGAATATCAGAACAAGATTGCAGATTGAATCTGATCTTGCTTTCTTGTTAGAAATTAGAATTTATAGATCAAATTGTAGTCTCATCCAGCTTGTATTTATCAGTTCAACCAAAATCACTTCAACAAAATTAGTTTTGCAATTCTAGTATTCAATATTTATATCACTATAGCATATCATCAGGACACGAACAAATAGAGAAAGTGAAGAAAATAAAAACAATTAAATAACCAGTATCTCGCAACTGGCAAACGAACTAAATCCTAATTAGTTTCACTACAATTTGCTTCCTTCGCCACTTTGGTGTGAAAAAATAAAATAAGCAGCTAGGAAAGGCATCCTAGTACAATCACACAAAGTTAAAGTAGATTAAACATAAAGAAAATAACATGACATATGGACCTTTGGGTTGCTCATTCTCACTTTAAACGAAAATAAAAACACATCAGGAAACAAGAGTTTTTTGGCACAAAACATCACTAACGTATAATTTCATAATCTTTCTGATAATTTTCTGTAATTTATTCACCTTATAGAGTAGATCTGACATCGTCCACACCAACATTGATTTCAAACTATCAAGAAAAGGAATGGTTTCATCCTTGACACTTCTTGTTGAACTTTGAAATTGTGAAAAGCCGCACAATTTTATACAAATAAAGTCCTCTCACCAAGTTTACCATATTTACATTTACATCGGAAGAGAATTGAGGCAGAGAATGTGTGAAGCGGGATGTGAATTTGGGAGGCAAAGCGGAGGAGAAATTTTGGGGAGAAATGGGGGGAAATGGGAGATGGAAAAATGAGATTTAGGGCTTCTATAATTCTATTTAATTATTTTGGGCTTCTTTAGTTTTTTGCCTATTTAATTTTTTGAATTATCTAAATTAAGAAATTAAAAATGACCTTACAAACTAAAAGCAATAAGAATAAAAGACGTGTCTCAAAAACTAATTAGTTTTGTAGGGTGCAAAGAGTTTCAATATTTCAGTACTTATTTAAACTATGTTTCATGAAATTATGAAATCACTTGGAGTATTTATTAAAATATTCTAAAATTGTTAATACTTTTCTAATATTTGAGTGTTTATATTAAAAATATTTGTTTAGATATATGGAATTACTATAAGTAGGGGTGGGCATTCTATATTGGTTCAATTTTCGATTCGAAATAAGTTAAAAAATGAGACCGAACCAAAATCAATTTGATTTGGTTAGATTTTTCGAAATTTGATTTGGTTTATATCGGTTTGGTTTTTAGGTTTTGAAAATTTTCATGAAAGATTTCTTGAATGTGTAATAATTGAGTTTGTATTATTTAACAAAAAATTGTTGCATTTTATAATTATTAATAATTTTTAATACATAAGTTTTTTATATTAAAAATATATGTTTCTCCTTTTATAAGATATTGCAATATCCAATTCCACGAGGTAAATGAGATTAGAGAAAACTTATGTATGTATAAGTTTGATTATTCGATTTTATAAATTTATATTTTTGAAAACCAAAAATGGAATTGAATAATCGAAATCTGAAAACTATAATAGACTTGAAAATTTTAAAACACAAGAAAAAAAATGCAATCGATTTTTCCGTTTCTCACCGATTTATGCCCACCCATAACAACAGGCACTTATTTATTACTAATAAAGGATCAAACATAGTCTAACTTTTTGACTTGTATTAACAAAAAATGGATTATGTACAAAATTATATTAATACAAAATAAAAGATTTTGTGGCGACACATGAGGCTGCCACTGAAGTTTCACCTTTAGTGGCGGTAAGGTCGCTGCGAAAGGAACTTTTGTAGCACTCTTACTGATCGTAACAAATACTTTTTTTCAATTATATTTTATTAGAAGATTAATTCATATTTGGGGCGACTTCTGAATTGTCGCCACTAAAAAGGACACATTTAGTAGCGACTTTACTAGTCGCCAGTAAAACTATAATCTTTTGTGGCAACCTTTTGATGTCGCCACTATAGCTCTCACTTTTGTGGCACCTAGACGCGTTGCCACTAAAAGTTGTCGCAAAAAATCACATTTCTTGTAGTGACCCTTAAAAACTCTAAAAACCCAAAATTCGCTAAACGTAAAAAACTCTAAGGTCTAAACCCTATAAAACCCTTAAATCATATATACTAAACCCTAAAAAACACAAAAATACACTAAGCCCTAAACCCTAAAGCTATAAAATCCTAAAAACCCTTAACCTAAAAAACCCAAAGCCATAAACACTAAAAACCTAAATAAAACCATTAACTTAAAACCCTAATATTAAAAAACCCTAAGCCCTAAACCCTAAACCCTAACCTAAAACCATAAATCCTAAACCTGAAACCCTAAGAAACCCTAAACCCTAAACCTTGAGAAACCCTAAATCCTAAAAACCATTTAAAACCCCTACAAAACCCTAAACCTAAAAAACACAAAAAAAAATACTATGCCCGAAACCCTACACCGTAAGAAACACTTAAACCTTAAAAATCTTTAAAAAAACCCTAATCCTAGAAAACTCTAAGCTCTAAGAGAAACCCTAAATCCTAAAAACCATGCTAAACCCTAGAAAACACAAAACAAAACCCTAAACCTAAAAAACACAAAAAAAAACTCTAAGACCTAAACCCTAAACCTATAAAACCAAAAAAAACCTTCACCCTAAAAACCTTAAGCCCTAAAACCTAAAAACATAGATAAAACCTTTAACCTAAAATCCTAAACCTAAAAAAACCCTAAGTCCTAACACGAAAAACCCTAAGCCCTAACGCTTAAACCTAAAACCCTAAATCCTAAACCTAAAATCCTATGAAACCCTAAAACCTAAACCTTAAGAAACCCTAAAATAAACCTTAAAACCATTTTAAACCCCTATAAAACCCTAAGCTCTAAACCCTAAATTCTAAAAATCGGTAAACCGTAAACTTAAAACTCTAAATGCTAAATCCTAAAAATTCGTAAACCCTAAATCCTAAAAAACCCCAAGAAACACTTAACCCTTAAAACCCCAAAAACCGCTAAACCTAAAAAACTCTAAGCTCTAATCCCTATAAAGCCCTAAATCCTATATGCTCAACCCTAAAAAACCACAACAAAAAATCCTAAGCCCTAAAACCATAAAACACCTTATCCTAAGAAACCCAAATCCCTAAAACCTAAAAACCTAGAAAAAACTCCAAACTTAAAAATCCCTAAGCCCTTAACCCTGAACCTTAACCTAAAACCCTAAATCCTAAACCTAAAACCCTAAGAAACCCTAAACCTTAAGCCTTCAGAAACTCTAAATCCTATAATACCTAAAATAAACCCTAATACCCCTACAAAATCCTAAGCTATAAACCCTTATTCCTAAAAATCCGTAAACCCTAAACCTAAAAAACACAAAAAAAAATACTATGCCCGAAACCCTACACCGTAAGAAACACTTAAACCTTAAAAATCTTTAAAAAAACCCTAATCCTAGAAAACTCTAAGCTCTAAACCGTATAAAGCCCTAAATCATATATGTTAAACCCTACAAAACACAAAAAAAAACTCTAAGACCTAAACCCTAAACCTATAAAACCAAAAAAAACCTTCACCCTAAAAACCTTAAGCCCTAAAACCTAAAAACATAGATAAAACCTTTAACCTAAAATCCTAAACCTAAAAAAACCCTAAGTCCTAAACCCTAAACTAAAAACCTAAATAAAACCCTTAACCTAAAACCCTATACCTAAAAATACCCTAAGCCTTAATCCCTAAACCCTAACCTAAAACTTTAAATCCTAAACCTAAAACCCTAAGAACCCCTAAACCCTAAACCTTAAGAGAAACCCTAAATCTTATAAACCCAAAAATAAACACTATAAACAAATTCAAACCCCTAAAAAACCTAAGCTCTAAACCCTATCCTAAAATCCATAAACCCTAAACCTAAAAACAACAAAAAAAACTCTAAGAAACACTTAACCTTTAAAAACCCTAAAAAAAACTTTAAAACCCCTAAACCTAAAAACTATAAGCTATAAACCCTATAAATCTCTTAAGCGTATATACTAAACCCTAAAAAACCCTAAGTACTAAACCCTAAATCTATAAAATCCTAAAAACCCATAACCTAAAAAACCCAAAGCCCTAAGACCTAAAAACCTAAATAAAACCCTTAACCTAAAACCCTATACCTAAAAAACCCTTAGCTCTAAACCCTAACCCTAAAAGCGTAAGAAACACTTCACCCTTAAAAAGCCAAAAAAATCCAAAAACCCCTCAACCTAAAACACACAAAGCTCTCAACCCTATAAATCCCTAAATCGTATATGCTAAACCCTAAAAAACATTAAAAAAATAATATAATCCCTAATCCCTTAACTAAACCCTAAATCTATAAAACCCTAAAAAAACTTAACCCAAAAAATCCAAAGTGCTAAACCCTAAAAACCTAAATAAATCCCTTAACCTAAAACCCTATACCTAAAAATACCCTAAGCCTTAATCCCTAAACCCTAACCTAAAACTTTAAATCCTAAACCTAAAACCCTAAGCCTTAAATCCTAAACCCTATAATGCCCTAAATCGTATATGCTAAACCCTAAACCCTAACCTAAAACCCTAAATTCTAAACATAAAACCCTAAGAAACACTAAACCTTACACCTTAAGAAAACTGAAATCCTATAAACCCTAAAATAAACCATAAAACCCATTTAAAACCCGTAAATTACACTAAACTCTAAACCCTAAATCCAAAAAATCCATAAATCCTAAACCTAAAAATCACTTAAAATCCTAAGAT
>NW_006239063.1:569759-573821 GCF_000226075.1 Solanum tuberosum | reverse complement strand
CAAAAACCCAAAAATCCCTAAACCTAAAAAAACTCTAAGCTCTAAACCCTATAAAGCCCTAAATCGTATAAGTTAAACCCTAAAAAACACAAACAAAACTCTAAGCCCTAAACCTTAAAAACCCTTTACCTAAAAAACACAAAAAAAACTCTAAGCCCTAAACCTTAAAAACCCTTTACCTAAAAAACACAAAAAAAACTCTAAGCCCTAAACCTTAAAAACCCTTTACCTAAAAAACACAAAAAAAACTCTAAGCCCTAAACCTTAAAAACCCTTTACCTAAAAAACACAAAAAAAACTCTAAGCCCTAAACCTTAAAAACCCTTTACCTAAACCTAAATCCTAAACCTAAAACCCTAGGAAACCCTAAACCCTAAACCTTACAAAACCATAAATCCTACAAACCCTAATAATCATTTAAAACCACCACAAAACACTTAGCTCTAAACTCTAAATCCTAAAAAACTATAAGCCCTAAACCTAAAAACACAAAAAATCCTATGCCCTAAACCCTAAGAGACGCTTAACCCTTAAAAACCCTAAAAAACTTTAAGCTCTAAACCCTATAGAGCCCTATATCGTACGTGATAAACCCTAAAACACACAAAAAAAAACCTAAGCCCTAAACACCAAACCCTAAAGCCTAACCCTATAAAACCCTAATAAACCTTAAACCTAAAAAACCAAAAGCCCTAAACCCTATACCCTAAACCTAAAACCCTAAATCCTAAACTTAAAACCCTAAGAAACCCTTAAACCTTATAAAACCAAAAATCCTATAAAACCTAAAATAAACCCTAAAAACCATTTAAAATCCCTACAAAACCCTAAGATTTAAACCCTAAATCCTAAAAATCACAAAAAAAACACTAAGCCCTAAACCCTAAAAAACCCTAAGAAAGACTTCACCCTTAAAAACCCTTAAAACTCAAAATTCGCTAAACCTAAAAAACTCTAATCTCTAAACCCTATTAACCCCTAAATCATATATACTAAACCCTAAAAAACACCAAAAAAAAACCGTAGGCCCTAAACCCTAAACCAATAAAATCCTAAAAACCCTTAATTTAAAAAACCCAAAGCCCTAAACCCTAAAAACCTAAATAAAACCCTTAACTTAAAACCCTAATCCTAAAAAAACCACCTTAGCCCTAAACCCTAAATCCTTAAACCCTAAATCATAAACATAAAACCCTAAGAAACCCTAAGCCTTAAACCTTAAGAAACCCTAAATCCTATAAACCCTAAAATAAACCCTAAAAACCATTTAAAACTTCTACAAAATCCTAAGCTCTAAACCCTAAATCCTAAAATTCTGTAAACACTAATCTTCAAAAACAAAAAAAAAAAACTAAGCCCTAAACTCTAAAAAACCCAAAGAAACACTTAACTCTTAAAAACCCTAAAAACCCCTAAACCTAAAAAACTCTAAGCTCTAAACCCTATAAAGCCCTAAATCGTATATGTTAAACCCTAAAAACACACAAAAATCCCTAAGTTGTAGACCCTAAACCTATAAAACCTTAAAAAACCTTAACCTAAAACACTCAAAGCCCTAAACCCTAAAAACCTAGATAAATCCCTTAACCTAAAACCCTGAACCTAAAAAAACCCTAAACCCTATCCTAAAACCCTAAACATTAAGAAGCCCTAAATCCTATAAACAACAAAAAAAAAACCTCAAACCCATTTTAAACCCCTACAAAATCCTAAGTTGTAAACCCTAAGGTTCACTCTCTCGAGCTAAACCTCATGTCGACCCTAAAACCCTAAATAAATCCCTAAACCTTAAACCCTAACCTAGAGTTCTAAATCCTAGACTTAAAACCCTAAACTATAAACCCTATCAAGCCTTAAATCGTATATGCTAAACCCTAAAACCTAACCTAAAACCTTAAATTCTAAACCTAAAACCCTATGATACCTTAAACCCTAAACCTTAAGAAACCCTAAATTCCCTAAAACCGGTTTAAAACCCATAAAAAGCCATAAAAACCCTAAGCTCTAAACCCTAAATCCATAAATCCTAAACCTAAAAAACACCTAAAAACCCTAAGTCCCTAAATCCTAAATCCTTAAAAGCCCTAAGAAACACTTAACCCTTAAAAACCCAAAAACCCCAAAAAACTCCTAAACCTAAAAAAACTCTAAGCTCTAAACCCTATAAAGCCTTAATCGTATATGCTAAACCCTAAAAAAAAAAAAAAAAAACCTAAGCCCTAAACCCTATACCTATAAAACCCTAAAAAACCTTAAGCTAAAAAGCCCAAAGCCCTAAACCCCAAAAACCTAGATAAAACCCTTAACCTAAAAAGACCCTAAAACCCTAAAACCATAAACCTAACAAAAGCCTAAACCCTAAACACTAACCTAAAACCATAAGTCCAAAACCAAAAACCTTAAGAAACCCTTAACCCTAAACCTTAAGAAATCCTAAATCCTATAAACCCTAAAAATCATATAAAACCCCCACAAAACCCTAAGCTCTAAACCCTAAATCCTAAAAATCCATAAACCCTAAAACTAAAAACCACAAAAAAACCCTAAGCCCTAAACCAAAGAAACACTTAAACCTTAAAAACCCTAAAAAAATCTTAGCTCTAAAAACTATAAAGCCCTAAATCGTATATCCTAAACTCTAAAAACCACAAAAAAAACCTAAGCCCTAAACCCTAAACCTATAAAACTCTAAAAAACCCAAAGTCCTTAGCCCTAAAACCTTAAATAAAACCCTTAACTTAAAACCCTAAACCTAAAAAAAACCTAAGCCCCTAAACCCTAACTTAAAATCCTAAATCCTAAACCAAAAACCTTAAGAAACCCTAAACCCTAAACCTTAAGAAACCCTAAATCCTATAAACCCTAAAATAAACCCTAAAAAGCATTTAAAATGCCTAAAAACCCAAAGCTCTAAACCCTAAATCTTAAATATCCGTAAACCCTATAACTAAAAAACTTAAAACAAAACCTATGCCCTAAACCTGAAAAAATCCTAACAAACACTTAACCCTTAAAAACCCAAAACCTGCTAAACCTAAAAAACTCTAATCTCTAAACCCTATAAAAACCCTAAATCGTATATGCGAAACCCTAAAAAACACAAAAAAAAACCTAAGTCGTAAACCCTAAGAAATCCTAAACCCTAAACTGTAAAATCTAAATCCTAAACCTAAAACCCTAAGAAACCCTACACCCTAGACCTTAAGAAACCCTAAGTCCCATAAATCCTAAAATAAACCCCAAACCCATTAAAAACCCCTACAAAACCCTAATCTCTAAACCATAAACCCTAAAAAATCACTAAGAAACACTTAACCCTAAAAAACCCAGAAACCCCTAAACCTAAAAAACACTAAGCTTTAAAACCTATAAATCCCTAAATCGTAAATTCTAAACACTAAAAAAACACCAAAAAAAAAATCTAAGCCCTAAACCCTAAACCTATAAAACCCTAAAAAACCTTACGCTAAAAAACCCAAAACCCGAAACCATAAAAACCTAAATAAAACCTTTAACCTAAAACCCTAAGCCTAAAAAATCCCTAAGCCCTAAACCCTAAACTCTAACCTAAAACCCTAAATCCTAAACCTAAAACCCTAAGAAACCCTAAACCCTAAACCTTAAGAAACCCTAAAATAATCCCTAAAGACCATTTAAAATCCCTATAAAACCCTATGCTCTAAACCCTAAATTTTAAATCGATAAACCCTAAACATAAAAAACACAAGAAAAAAACGCTAAGCCCTAAACCCTAAAAAACCCTAAGAAACACTTAACCCTTAAAACCCTAAAAACCCAAGAAACTCTAAGCTCTAAACCCTATAAAGCCCTAAATAATATATGCACAACCCTAAAAAACAAAAACAAAACCCTACCCCCTAAACCCTAAACCTATAAAACCCTAAAAAACCTTACCTCAAGAAACCCAAAGCCCTAAACCCTAAAACCCTAGATAAAACCCTTAACCGAAAGCCCTAAACATAAAAAACCATAAGCCCTTAACACTAATCCCTAACCTAAAACCCTAAATCCTAAACCTAAAACCCTAAGAAAACCTAAACC
>NW_006239063.1:568356-569627 GCF_000226075.1 Solanum tuberosum | reverse complement strand
AAAACACTAAGCCCTAATCCCTACACCCTAACCTAATACGCTAAATCCTAAACCTAAAACCCTAAGAAATCCTAAACCTTAAGCCTTAAGAAACTCTAATTCCTATAAACCCTAAAATAAACCCTAAAAACCATTTTAAACCCCTAAGAAATCCTAAGCTCTAAACCCTAAAACCTAAAAATCCGTAAACCCTACACCTAAAAAACATTTTTAAAAAAAAGACCTAAGAAACACTTAACCCTAAAAAACCCAAAAACCCCTAAACCTAAAAAAATTTAAGCTCTAAGCCCTATAAAGCCCCAAATCGTATATGCTAAACCCTAAAAAACACGCAAAAAAAATCCTAAGTCGTAAACCATAAGAAACCCTAAACCCTAAACCTTAAACTCTAAACCTAAAACCCTAAGAAACCCTACACCCTAGACCTTAAGATAACCTAAATCCCATAAACCCTAAAATAAACACTAAAAACCATTTAAAACCCCTACAAAACCCTAAGCCCTAAACCAAAAACCCTAAAAAAACACTACGAAACACTTAACCCTTAAAAACCCTAAAAAGACCCAAAAACCCCTAAACCTAAAAAAATCTAACTTTAAACCCTATAAATACCTAAATCGTATATGCTAAACCCTAAAAACACACAAGAAAACCCAAAGCCGTAAACCCTAAAAACCCTTAACCTAAAAAACCCAAAGCCCTAAACCCTTAAAACCTATATAAAATCCATAACCTAAAAACATTAGCCTAAAAAAATTCTAAGCCCTAAACACTAAATCTTAAATATCTGTAAACCCTATACCTAAAAAAACACAAAAAAAATTAAGCCCTGGACCAGAAAAAACCATAAGAAACACTTAACCCTTAAAAACCCCTAAACCTAAAAAACTCTAAGCTTTAAACACTATAAATCCCTAAATTGTATATGCTAAACCTTAAAAACACACAAAAAAACCCTAAGCTCTAAACCCTAAATCTTTAATATCCGTAAACCTATATCTAAAAAACACAAAAAAAAACCTAACACCTAAACCCAAGAAAACCCTAAGAAAGACTTAACCCTTTAAACCCCTAAAAACCCAAAAACCGCTAAACCTAAAAAACTCTAAGCTTTAAACCCTATAACACCCTAAATCGTGTAAGCTAAACTCTAAAAGCACACAAAAAAAAACCTAAATTGTAAACCCTAAACCTATAAAACCCTAAAAAACCTTAACCTAAAAACCCAAAGCCCTAAACCTTTAAGAAACACTTAACCATTAAGCTAAAAC
>NW_006239063.1:559862-568231 GCF_000226075.1 Solanum tuberosum | reverse complement strand
ACCTAAAACCCTAAGAAACCCTAAACCCTAAACCTTAAGAAACTATAAATCCTATAAACCCTAAAAAACCCTAAGCTCTAAACCCTAAATTCTAAAAATCCATAAACCCTAAACATAAAAAACACAAAAAAAATTCTAAGAAACACTTAACCCTTAAAAACCCTAAGAAAACTCAAAAATACCTAAACCTAAAAACTCTATCCTCTAAACCCTATAAAGCCCTAAATCGTATATGCTAAACCCTTAAAAACACAATTAAAAACCCTAGGCACTAAACCCAAAATCTATAAAATCCTAAAAAACCATAATCTCAAAAACCCAAAGGTCTAAGCCCTAAAAACCTAAATAAAACCCTTAAACTAATACCCTAAACCTAAAAAAACCCTAAGACCTAAACCCTAAGAAACACTAAACCCTTAAAAACCTTAAAAATATCCAAAAATCCCTAAACCTAAAAACTCTAAGCTCTAAACCCTATAAAGCCCTAAATCGTATACCCTAAACCCTAAAAAACACAAAAAAAAAACCTAAGCCCTAAATCCTAAACCCATAAAACCCTAAAAAACACTAACCTAAAAAACCCAAAGAACTAAACCCTAAAAACCTAAATAAATACTTTAACCTAAAATCCTAAACCTAAAAAAACCCTAAGCCCTAAACCCTAAACCCTAAACCCTAAACCCTAACCTAAAAATTTAAATCCTTAACCTAAAACCCTAAGCACTAAACCCTACACCCTATAAAGCCATAAATCGTACATGCAAAACCCTAAGCACTAAACCCTAAACGCTATAAATCCCTAAATCGTACATGCTAAACCCTAAAGGTATAAACCCTAAAATAAATCCTAAAAACCTAAAATCTAAACCCTAAATCAAAAAAATCCATAAATCATGAACCTAAAAAGCACCAAAAAACCCTAACCCAGACCCAAAACCCTAAAAACTCTAAAAAAACCAAAAATGCCCTAAACCTAAAAACATTGTAAGCTCTAACCCCTATAAAGCCCTAAATCATATATGTTAAAACCTAAAAAAAACTAAGCCCTAAACCCTAAACCTATAAAACCCTAAAAAACCCAGATAAAACCCTTAAACTAAAACCCTTAACCTAAAAATCCCTAAACCCTAAACCTTATGAAAAGTTATGAAGAAATAAAATATGAATTTGTAATTCACTTCATTCAACACTTTTCGACTACTGATTCATACTTTTGACAAAGTATTACTCTAACTATCAAGGATTTGAAGAAATAGAGTGCAAAAGGAGTTAAAAAGGATAAATAATGTGAGTGTTAGCGAAGAAAATATAAGAATTCAAAACAATGTTTTCTTGATTTCTTCAATTTTAATGGGGTTAAGAAGATTAAAATTATATATATATATATATATAGTTACAAATCCATTTAATTGTGGATGTTTCTTTTCATCAACAACCTAACATAATGTATTAATTGAATGTAAGCCTTAAAGATTTACTAATGTATTTGGTTTAAGGTTGTAAATGGATGAATTCTACATCCTATAAAAGGGTATTATTTACCCTTACGAAGGACACACTTGAAGAGATTAAATAAGGCTCTCAACTTTATACTTTCCATCACAATTTGTCTCCCTATATTTTTTAAAGTATTAGTGTATTTTTCTCTTGTTTTACAACACGTTATCATCACGAGTCTCTAACCAATTAAGACCTACTTAATTCAGAATTATCTTTTTTCCTAAAAGTTAATCAATTTTCTTTCCAAGTCAGGTATACATTTATATGTTTATAACATATCTAATAGGACTTACATAAGTCATTGATCAACGATTTAATTACTGCATACATAACTTGCTTTAGGTATTAGTATGATACTTTACCAGGCATAATAATCAATACGTTTCAGGTTTATATTTTTATGTTGTTTATATGCTACTAACTTATAACTCTAAATTAAATACTAGGGCAGATGATAACATGCTAGTTAGAATACTCATAAGTATTTTCTTGTCATAAATTTATGATAAATATTGGTGTGTCGTAAAGAAAAATATTATTGTATTAAATATGACTTGAAACTCTTACAAAAAAAATGGTGTTAATATTTATCGAAACTAATAATAAATATTGTAGAACATTTAAAATTACATATTTAATTTACTGTTTCAATACTTCATGAGTTTACATGTTTTCAAGACATTCATATGCATGCATATAATATAATTTATAATCATATTATACTTTATTATTTGAACATTAATTAAACATTCATTATAAAGAAATCAACATCATAATATTAACTCAATTATTTTATGATAGTTTTCATCATGTCAAATTTGTCAAAAGTTGAATTTGTGGCACTTGACATTTATGGAAAGAACTATTTGTCATGGGTACTTGATCCTGAAATTCACCTTACCACTAAGGGTCTTGGTGATAGTATACTCGAAGTAAATAAGGCATAAAGTCAGGATACAACGAAAGCTATGATTTTCATTCATCATCATCTTGATGAAAACTTGAATGTTGAATACTTAACAATGAAAGATCCACTTGAATTGTCGATAGGGTTGAAAGGGAGGTATGACCACCTCAAGGCAACGGTATTGTCAAGGGATCATTATGAGTGAATGCACTTACAGTTTCAAGATTATAATACTGTAGATGAGTATAACTTTGTTGTATTTAGAATCACTTCCCAATTCAAATTATGTGGGGAAGTTATAAAAGATGAGAACATGTTGGAAAAGACACTAACTACTTTCTAAGCCTCCAATATGATATTACAGCAGCAGTACCGTGAAAAGGGTTTTAAAAAATACTCTGATTTAATCTGGTGGCTGAGTAACATAATGACCTTTTAATGAAAAATCATGAAACTCGTCCCGCTGAAAGTGCTCCATTATAGGAGGCACACGAGGTAGAAGCACACGGCCAGTCTGAAATAAGACAAAATAATTGGGGCCATGATAATGTGCGCGGGCATGGACAAGGAAAAAGACGATAAAATTATTGTCGAGGTGGTGGTCATAACAAAAGAGAAAACAATATAGGTTCTCAAAATAATCCTTCTAAAGGAAAGGGTGATCACTGTCATCGTTGTGGCCTTAAAGATCATTGAAAAAATGAATGTCAGGCACCTGAGCATTTTGTCAGGCTGTATCAAAATTCCTTTAAAGGAAAGGAAATAAAGCCGGTGCCTCCTCTTCTAATGCTCGGGTGGAGTCACATTTGACTCTGAAAGATGATGTTAAGGCAGGGTCTTCTAAACAATATGATGAGAATGTTGAGGCAAATTTAGCATTGAAAGATGATGCTTTTGATGGGCTTGATGATATTACTCATCTAGATGTTGAGGACTTCTTTGGGGATCGCAACTAAAGATCAATAATTGAATTGGGGAATGAACAATGTTGTTATGTGATTTTAATGTCTTACTTAAAGTTCATGTACTTAAAGTTTCCTCTGTAAAGTTACTTCTTATTATGCATTTTTATTCTTATGAAGATGAGTAATGGAGATATGTGCCTTCTGGATAGTGCCACAACTTATACAACACTAAGAGAAAAGAAATATTTCTCTCATTTGATTATGAAAAAGGCATATGTCAATACAATATCTAATAGTACAAAATAGATTGAGGTCTCTGGAAGAGCAGCCTTATTACTAGCTGGAGGAACATGATTGGTAATCAATAATGCATTATATTGTAGTAAGTCTCAAAGAAACTTGTTAAGTTTTAAGGTTATTCGCCAATGGCTATCATGTTGAGACTACGAAGGAAGGAAAGGTTGAATATCTTTACATTACTACAATAAATGCGGAGAAGAAAACTGTGCATGAAAAATTGCATGCACTTTCTTTTGGGTTGTACAATAAAAATATTGGTACGGTTGAATCACATACCGTAGTAAAAAAAGTTTACCTAATTATTTTATCACTTGGCATGATCGCGTGGGCCATCCCAGTTATAATATGATGCACAGAATAATTGAGAATTCACATGGGCATAGTTTGAAGAACCAAAATATTCTTCAATCAAAGAAATTCTCTTGTGCTGCTTGTTCTCAAGGAAAGTTGATTATCAAACCATCAGTGGCTAAGGTTGGGGTGGAGTCCCTTGCATTTCTGGAATGAACACAAGGTGATATATGTGGACCTATTTACCCTGCATGTGGACCAGTTAAATATTATATGGTCTTGATAGATGCATCTAAAAGATGGTCACATGCGTGCTTATTGTCAACTCGCAATATGGCTTTTGCGAGGTTGTTGGCTCAAATAATAAGGTTAAAAGTACAATTTCCAGATTATACAATAAAAACAATTCGTCTTGATAATGCTGGTGAGTTTACATCTCAGGCATTTAATGATTATTGTTTGTCCATTGGTATAACAGTTGCACATGTTCATACTAATAAAGGTTTAGCAGAGTCATTGATTACACTTCTTCAAATGATAGCTAGACCATTATTGATGAGGGCAAAGTTTCTAGTTTCAGTTTGGGGGAATGCTATTTTGCATGCAGCGACACTTGTGCGCATAAGGTCAACCAGTTATCATGAAATATCCCCATTGCAATTGGTTTTTGGTCAGGAGCCAAACATTTCCCATCTTAAAATCCTTGGTTGTGCGGTATATGTTCCAATTGCTCCACCACAATGCACAAAGATGGGTCCCTAAAGAAGGTTGGGGATATATGTTGGTATGAATCTAGTTCTATTATAGAATATTTGGAACCTAGAACTGGAGATTTATTTACGACAAGGTTTGCTGATTATCATTTTGATGAATCATTATACCCAACATTATGGAGAGAACAAAAGCAATTGGGAAATGAGATAGATTGAAATTCACTTTCACTGTCTCATTTAGATCATCAAACAAATAAATGTGAGCAAGAAGTTCAAAAGATGGTTTGTTTGTAATATTACAAATCAACTACTAGATTCATTTACTAACCTTCCACGGGTTACTAAATCATATATCCCAGCTGCTAATACTTAAGTTCGAGTTGATGTCCATATAGGACAATATGTTAAGGCAAATGAGTCTGGACCACGCTTAAAACGTGGTAGACCAATTGGTTCCAAGGATAAATATCCACGAAAAAGGAAAGAAATAAATAATCAAAATGATCATACTATGGAGGCAATTTCTCATGAAGAGCTCCGAGACATAATAAATGATGACACCACTGAGGAGGTCTATGTACCTGAAAATAATGAGAGTAAGGAGATCTCAATAAATTATGTCTCGAAGAGAAAAAGATAGAATTGAAATAATATTGTGGTGGATAGTATTTTTGCGTTTAATATTGTTGTTGAAATAATGCAACAAGATGAGGATTTCAAATTAAAATCTATCAATGAATGTAGACAGCGAAATAATTGGTCAAAATGGAAGGAAGCAATTCCCACTGAATTGGCTTCACTTGAACAACGCGAAGTTTTCGGACCAATAGTTTGAACAACTGATGGTGTCAAGCCAGTAGGGTACAAATTGGGTTTTGTGCGAAAACGTAATGAAAATAGTAAAGTCGTAAGATATAAAGCACGACTTGTGGCACAAGGATTTTCGCAAAGGCCTAACATTGATTATGAGGAGACATATTTTCCTGTGGTAGATGCAATTATCTTCAGGTATTTGATAAATATGACAGTTCATGAAAAACTTCAAATGCATCTAATGGACGTTGTTACAACCTATTTATATGGCTCACTAGACCACGATAGTTTTATGAAAATCCCTGAAGCACTCAAAGTGCCTGAAGCATATAAAAATTCAAAAGAAAGTTGTTCAATAAAGCTTCAGAAATCCTTATACGGATTGAAACAATCAGGGCGAATGTGGTATAATTGACGTAGCGAATATTTGCTAAATGAAGGGTATAAGAATGACCCTATTTGTCCTTGTATTTTTATACGAAGGTCAAAATCTGAATTTGTAATAATATCTTTTTATGTTGATGACTTGAACATCATTGGAACTCTAGAAGAGCTTTCAAAAGTTGTTGAGTGTTTGAGAAAAGAATTTGAAATGAAAGATCTTGGTAAGACAAAATTTTGTCTTGGCCTTCCGATTGAACATTTGATAAATGAAATATTTATCCATCAATCAACATATACTGAAAAGGTTTTGAAGAGATTTTACATGGATAAATCACACCTATTGATTACCCCGATGATTGTGAGATCTCTTGACATAAATAAAGATCCATTCCGACCTCAAGAAAGGGGTGAAGAGCTTCTTGGTGATAGAATTCCGACCTCAAGAAAAGGATGAAGAGATTCTTGGTGATGAAACACCATATCTCAGTGCTATTGGGGCACTAAATATTGGGGCACTCCATATCTCAGTGCTATTGGGGAACTCCATTCCGACCAAATATTTGTTTCACAGTAAGTTTATTGGCGAGATTCAGCTCATGTCCAATAAGAAGACATTGGAAAGTTGTTAAGCATATATTCAGATATCTTTAAGGAATAGTTGATATGGGATTGTTGTATTCTAATGCATCCAAGTCAGAATTTATCGGTTATACAGATGTTGACTATTTGTCTGACACATATAAAGTCCGATCTCATACAACTATTTATTCACCTATGGAGGTACAACTATATCATGGTGTTCGATAAAGCAAACAATAGCTGCTACTTCTTCAAATCATGTAGAGATAATAGTAATCCTTGAAGCTAGTCGAGAGTGTTTGTGGTTGAGATCAATGATTCAATACATTTTGCAATTATGCGGTCTTTTTGTGCAAAAAAAGACTCCAAACAATATTGTATGAAGATAATGTTGCTTGCATAGCTCAATTAAAGGGAGGATATATCAAAGGCGACCGAACAAAACATAGTTCACCTAAGTTCTTTTTCACACATGATCTTCAACAAAATGGTGAGATAAATGTTCAACAGATTTGTTTGACTGAAAATCTTGCAGATTAATTCCCTAATGCATTGCCAAACGTCAACATTTGAGAAGCTAAGATATAAGATTGGAATGCGTCGTCTCCAAGATATCAAATAAATTTTTCATCAGGGGGAGTAAAATACGCGTTGTACTCATTTTTCCTTAACAAAGGTTTGTCCCATTGGGTTTTCCTACTAAGGTTTTTAATGAGGCAGCATTGAAGGCGTATTACAAGATGTGTGTACTCTTTTTCATTCACTAGGTTTTTTTCCACTGGGTTTTTTCTAGTAAGGTTTTAATGAGGCACATTATCTATAAATATACAAGGGGGAGTGCTACAAATCCATTTAATTGTAGATGTTTCTTTTCATCAACAACCTAACGTAATGTATTAATTTAATGTAAGCCTTAAAGATGTACTAACGTATTTGATTCAAGGTTGTAAACGGATGAATTTTACATCCTATAAAAGGGTATTCTTTAACCTTAAGAAGGACACAGTTGAAGAGATTAAATAAGGCTCACAACTTTATACTTTCCATCACAATTTGTCTCCCTATATTGTTCAAATATTCCGGTATTTTCCTCTTGTTTTACTATATATATTATATACACACACACTTTTTATTATAATTAATTAATTTTTTTCATGACAAAATTAAACATAATTTCTTATTTATATAAATTTGAGAGGCTCCTGAACTTATAGAGATGACCCAGTTTGGCTGGCACGAAATGGGGCCTTGTGGAACAAATTAGCAGTAAAGACAACGTGGATAGATAAATTGTTTACATAGATATTAACGATTGAATATGTTTCAAAAATAATTTCTATTTAATAGACTTCTTTCTATATACCTATGAATTTCATTATATTTAGAAATGATACATTGAAAGAATCCGTTAGGTTTTTCAATATCAATAGATTGATAGTTTCTTTCTTGTATATTCCCAAAGGAAAAAAAGATCTCGAAAAGAGTTCAACACTAGTATTTCGTTGATTGCTTTCCTTATTTTGTTGTATGTACAAATTATCTTAACGAAACCCTTCTTTTTTCCTCATGTGAGGATTGTTATAACTTGTATCTATCCATTATTAAATGATTTCACTTAGTTGTCCTAATGTAAAGAGTTAGTATTGGCCGTTGGCATGCCCGAGGTAATATTGATTGATGCGTCAAGGGGCAATTTGGTGGTTTTCATTGAATTTGTCCTACTTAAGAGGGTTGTAACGTTTACATGTGTTATTCTTGCATTCTAGGTGTTGTCGCATTCTTATAAAACCTACGTACTTTTCCCTCTTTATTCATCTCTTTGGCTTCTCTCTCGTTGTCGCCACTTAGTTTATGTTCAGTAACAAGGTTAGTTCTATTTTTCCTACTTTTCTCTTTATTTTTCCAATGTGGGTATTTTTCTTCTCCTTTTGTTGAATTTTTATAGGTCTTCTTCTATTTTAGCTTCCCCCCCCCCCC
>NW_006239063.1:536728-559733 GCF_000226075.1 Solanum tuberosum | reverse complement strand
TCCTCGATATCACCTTCCCCCCCCCCCCCTCTTATTTTAGGCAATTCCTTTTCAAGAATAAATCATTTTTTATCGGTGGTCTTATCCTCTGTATACTTGTGGTTAGGGGTTTTCACGGTTTGAATAAAAAAACCGATCCAGACCAAAAAATTATTTCAAAAAGATTAAACAAATCTATTTTATTTGGATTTGGTTTCGTTTGTTTTAGATGTTTAAAGACCAATAGTATTTTTGGTTTTGCAGAAATAACTTACCCGAACCGATAAATTATATATATACATGTATTTTATTATGATACATACATAATATATTACTTTTATAAACAATTGTAAAGATGTTATATATGTTTTCATCAAAATTTATTTTTAATTTCTTTATGAAAGCAAAATGTTCAAGACGAGAATATTTATTTTATTGGTTTAATGTATATGAATGTCTATGACAATTCTTGGTGGAAATAAAAATAACACTGTCTCTTCTTTCTAGGACAATATATTGACTTTGAAGCTTTATTCATAGTAAATTTAGTGATTGAAAGTTATGTAACGTAAGTTGTTCTAACTATTTTTCGTTTTTGATGAATTGTTGTCACTTTTTTTTAAATTTTGAATGAATTGTTTCTTTTATTTTTGTGTATGGTTAATAGCCGAATAACCGAACCAAAAGATACTGAAACTGGTAAAAACCAAACCGGTAAATGTATATTATATTTGGCTTGATTTAATTTTGAGAATTTAAAAACCGATTATGTTGGTTTAGTTTTGATTTTGACCAATAAACGACCTGTGAACACCCCTATTTTTAGTAATTGATTTTTGTTAAGATTTTAACTTTGTTATTAGGGATGGCAATTGGGGCGGGACGGAGCACTTGCGGGGAAAATTCGCATTAATCTGTGAACACTTCGACCCGTCCCACCTCGCCCTGCATAGAAAAATAATCAGTTTCCAATCTGTCCCTCCCACCCTGCCTCATATAGAAGTAAACTTAATCTCAGTATTGATGTCTGATAATTTTCCCCATTCACAGGCCTGTGGTATTTCTCAACAAAACAGAAGTAGCATGACAACTATGAGCATCCAAGACCAATTCACTGGCAGTTGTGGTGATAATGGAAACTCCGAAAGTCTGCTTATTGAAAACTTACCTCAGAAAAAAACGAAGATTCAGATAGAATGTGAAGAAATTGATAGGATCAGTCACCTACCTGACGCTCTTATTGTTCAAATTCTTTCTCGATTGTCCATAGAAGATACGTTTAGAAAAACTATACTCTCTCAAGATTGGCAATACTTCTGGACTTCTATTGACAACATTGTTTAGGAAGATGAGTATGGTCATTCAGATAGCTCGATAGTTCAGAAATTCATTCCTTTAACGGATATGTACTACCTCTCCTTAGCTGCTCTAGCATTAAAAAAGTTCAGTCTAAACTTTGTGTTCAAATATGATGGTGATGGTGTGTCTTATTTTCCTAAATTGACAAGTGGCTTGAATTTGCTATGAGTAAGGAAGTGGAGGATTTATGCCTGAATATACGCTATAGAAATGTTAATTCGACTCAGCCCCAACCCTAGATCTTGCTAGAAGTTCTCTGCAGTAGTTCATCGATTGTAACATTCAACCGCGAGAATTGCATAATATCAGAAGATTGTGTACTAAATTAGACATCTCTGAAGAGTTTAACGCTGAAAAGTTTGTTTCTCCGGGATGAACACATTAAACAAATAATTTCAAATTGTCCTCAATTGGAATCTTTGGAGCTACATGAATTTTGTGGTTTTAGTCGTTTGCACATGACTTCTCCAACATGTAGGCGACTGCAATTGACCCATCACAATCATCCTTACGGGGATTGGTATTCATTCGAAGGTGATACATGTTGCTTAGAAATTGTTGCTCCATATGTTGAACATTTAACGATTTGTGGGGTTTTAAGTCATACGAAAATTAAGCTCTGGGATTTGTTATCTTTGAACAATGCCAATTTTAATCTCTACTGTGATGAATATGATGAAATGGATGTAAACATAGAGAAAGATCTGTTAGTAAGTGTTCGTTGTGCTAATGAGCTAGTACTCTCATCCCGGTTTATCAAGGTCAGATATCAGTCCCAAATGTCTCTAGTCTTTTTATATTGATTGTGAATAGAGCTCTTGTTTTTATCATCTGCCTCATTCTTTTGTTCAGGAGATTTCCAATTTGACGTTGGAAGAGGAAGACATCTCCTTACAATTGATGGAATGCAGATGCTTGACAATAAGTTCTTGTATTTCAAAACTTTCCTTCCCAATGCTAGACAACCTCTTAAGGTCAACTCATAATTTGGAAAATTTGATGATATTTCCTGATACGGCGGTATGTTTTCACTTCACGATATATTCAGATAAAATGTTTATTGATCCCTTACACCCTCAACTACTTCAATTTCAGTACTATAGTTGTTAACCTTAAAGCTTACCACCTAACCTGATTTTTCCTTGTTCGGTATTTGTAGTACCATCCCTATTTTAAGGACGAAGACATTGATTTGTTGGAAGACAAGTAAATCTCATTTGAAGAAAACATATTCAAAGTTTCCTTACAAAATTTTAAGAATGTCAAGGTTATGCCATTTTGTAGTCGTACGCATAGATCTGATGCAACAGAGCTCAATCAATTCTTGAAGTTCTTACTTGAGCATGCAATAAATCTGTACAAACTGGTTATAGTGCCAGAGTATAAGGAATGCAACAGTTGTTCTACTGATACCTCATGCCTTATGTAGTATTTGTTAGCTCTTCCAACAACTTCTATTAGTGCAATTATTTCATTAGGATCAGTTAGTCATAATGTTCTCGATACTGATGTTTGAAACTATCTTGTACTTATAAAGACACATAAGATTGGGATATGACTAAAATTCGGATATTGCTTGTTTGTTTGTTTGGCCAAGTAATTTCTTTAGTCACTTTTTACTGTCGAAATATCATTTTGATGAAGTTAGAAGTTAGTATATATTAAGATTTTTCGAACCATTCTTCGTAGATGTATAGTTTCATACCTGGTGATTAATTTCTAATTGTTCATGGGTTCTAAGGTCATAAGGGACTCCTAGCATACAAAGAGTTATGTGGCATAATACCAGCTAAATGACAGGTCTCAAAGTTTTCTTTCCAAGTCCTATAACTGTTCGTCAATCCGAGTTATGTGCTAAAAGTTATGCCCATTTTAGTAGGCACTACGTAGTCTGCGTGAACCATTGCGCGACTGCACGGGAACATTAGTGTTACTGCCATGTCCACGTGACCTAGGCTCCAACTGCGCACATTTCTCCAAAATTATTTTAGTTTTCTCTTCTTTTCATAGTTTGAGGAGGGGTGTTTTTGTCCTTTCCTCATTCCATAACCTGAACTCTTGACTATTAACTTCCTTTAAAAGTCAAATTTAATTAGATTTCATAAGTTACGATAAACTCCTCTCTTTCTATCCAACACTTCAAAAAACAATATTTACAAGAATGCTAGAGATTCCAATCACGATTCTTCCTCAAACTTCAAAATTAAGATATGTAGGATAAATGTCAGACGGATGTAAACAAACATAATTAAATGTTACTGTCACTAATGTTTTATTAAGTTGTTACTCCAAAACATGTTTTAAGCTTAAAATATTACTGATACTAATGCCTCTTTAGAATTTAGTTACGGACAACCGAATTCTACATATTTCAAATCTTGCATATGTGCCTATATTTTTTTTCATACCTCAAAATTTGCAAATAAGATTGATATAAATATTATGAAAATGGACGTAAAGAACAAATTAAAACGATGCATTTTAAATTAGTGGTCAGCATAGTTATCACATAAATCTATTGGCTCAAAATTATGAATTTGTCATAGTCAACTTTGTTTCGCAGAACTGTTTATTCAACCATCATTCCAACAATTATGAAAATTAGACTCAAAGTCCTTCTATTTGATGTGTTATAGCTCTTCTAACTCTCAATATATTTGGAGATATGCTCATCACACGTCATCCCATAAATAAGATTATACAAAACTCTCTTATAATAAACCTGTCACTTAGATTATTGTTTCAAAGCTCCCTTTGGCCTCTAACTTTCGTCTAAGAATTTCAAGTGGATATATATAGTTATTACTTGGTATAACCATCTAATTGTTATTATTCTTTGGACATCTCAATGACGGTTGATGTAAAATACAATAAATTGCTTTGTCAAGCATAAATTTGTTATTTTATCATCCGGGTAAGGCAAACATGATAGCGGATGCTTTGAGTTGGAAGACACCTAGTATGGGTAGCTTATCCTTTCTTAAGGCGTGAGAGAGACCTGTCTTTAGAGGTTCAGTCATTGGCTAGAAAATTGGTTCGACTCGATATTTATACACCTCACCGTTGTTTAGACTTCATTCAGGCTAGGTCTATGCTAATGGATAAGATTTGTGCCCACCAGTTTGAGGATGACAATTTGAGAGTTATTTGAGACGAAGTGTTGAAAGGAGAAGCTAACTTGGTGTCTTCTTTCAATATGAAACACTGGAAGCAATATTTTTGAGTTTAGTTTCTACCATATTTAATAGTAATTATGAATAACTACAACGGAATAAGTGAATACTAGCATGGCAGGAGCAAAAATCTTAAAAATATTGACTTAATTAGAACCAGTTTGACATTAATAAAATGGAAAAGGGCCTAAAATACCCCTCAACTAGGTGAATTGGTACAAAATTACCCTTCTTCTATCTTTCGGGCCTAAAATACCCTTGACGTCAACCTTTTGGCTCTATTTTGCCACTCATCTTTAACAGTCTAAATAATAACCTCAATAAGCAAATTCATTTATGATGTGTCGCTATCCTATTGGCTGCCCTAATAATTAATTAAACTAATTAAAAAAACCAAATCCCCAGCCGTAACCCAAATCTTTTAACTCAATCTTCATCCCCAAACCTTTAAACCTAAAAAAAAAAAAAACTTACGCTCATCTTCAAATTTCCTCTCTTATTTAATACTCCAACTACAATATCATTTTTTTTGCTTGAAAGAAGGAGCACAATGTCCTCTGGTAAATTCGTTATTGCCATTTCATTGTCTGGGGAGGGCGTCTATTGTTTGTTGTGCATATGGTGTATGGTCTACATAGTTTCTTTTAATATTTTGCAATTTTGTTGTTATATTATCATGTTACTGTTTAGGCTCGAGTGTCAGCCGGTGTGGATATGAAATGGTAACGCTGGTGAGCGTCAGCCTGTCTATTCATTTTTGAATGTCAAAATGCTGATTATATGCCTCCACCTGCATTTGATTGGCTGTGTGAATTCCCTTGCTTGAAATATATGCAGATGACAATACAAGGAACAATGATGGCATGTCTAGTTCTTTTATTTTGTTCACTTCTATAAGGTAGCTTGTTCCAGTGCTTTGATGCATATTATTTTGAGTACATATAAGTTAGCTTATGTTGTTGTCATCTCCCAAATACTTCTAGTAGACTTTGTAATTGACATTGAGTTCTGTTGAGCTTTGATAGAGGAAGAAGACAGGAGATTTGAAGATGATGAGCCTAACTTTTTTTAGGTTAAAAGGTTTGGGGATGAAGATTGGGTTAAAATATTTGGGCTACGGGTGGGGCTTTTGGGTGGGTATTTGATTTTTTAAATTAGTTTAATTCATTATTAGGGCAGCCAATAGGATAGTGACACGTCATAAATGAATTTGCTAATTGAGGTTATTATTTAGACGGTTAAAGATGGAGGGCAAAATAGAGCCAAAAGGTTGACGTCAAGGTCATTTTAGACCCGAAAGGTAGAAGAAAGGTAATTTTGTACCAATTCACATAGTTGAGAGGTATTTTAGGCCCATTTAAGGATAAAATCCCCAAAAGTACAAGAGAACAAAATGCACCAAACTACAATTAAAGGGGTTCAAAATTAAATAGTCAGCACATATCAAGGAAAAAAAGGGGAAATTAAAGTTACTCCATGTAATCACCAATTATTTGACCCCGATCTATCCTTGTTGAATTTGGCTTTCCTCCTACAAAATGCACGGATACAAACACTTTAATAACATTGTCAAGTAAAAACTGACATTAATATAGTGAATTGATTTCTCATATAGTTTTATCTCAAAATGTGATAATTTGAGATGAAATTTATTAGTTGAGTGATCGAACCCCAATATAGTTGATTAACTATTATAAGCTAAATCATAAATCAGTTCAAAAAGTATAGGTACATCTTATAATTAATTGAATAAATAAGAAAAGTTTTTAACTTGACATACCATTTGTTTGGATTGTAGATATGGATGGACTTCCATTTTTTTATCAGAAAACATGTCCTGTTCTTTTTTCAATGTTGTATTGCAATAAATTAATTAAGTAATATATTCTTAAAAAATTTAATGACCGCGATATATGAAAGTTTGACATATCCAATGATTAATGATAATATTCTAGTATCTATAAGAATGTTGATTAATAAATAATAATAATTAAAAGTAAATTAAAGACAATTCAATTATAATAATCTAATAGTCATGTAAGGTGATCAAAAGTTTTTGATTCAAATCTACAATTAAACCCCTTTCAAAATCACACAAAAAATGGTGTATGCAAAATTTAGAACACATGTAATATTAGCTATTAGTTGAACATTTTATGACTAATAAATGAAATTAAGAGAATGTTAATTATTTATTTAGTGTATATTTTTGGCCAAAAGAGCTTCCATTACTCTTCCTAACACGGACATAAGTTGTCAATCCATCAGGTAAGATGCAATCCTTAGCATCAGTCTTCTCGCGTTTGCATCATTTTTCTTCTATTTGTTTTCTCTAATTGGCTGTTGGGGAGGGTTAGTTGAAAATATCTAAGACCTTCAAAGGTTATATCTTGTTTCCACCAATGGCTCATTAGTAGATTCGGTAGCAAGAGCTTCTGTTTTTCTCTTTTTAAGCTTCTCATTACCTTTCGAGTTTTGTAAATTAATTTCATATGTTTGTACTTCTACATCTTTTTCTTGTATGGTCATTATTTTATCACCATTTTCAGTACAATTTTTTTCTTGATTCTGATTATTCATACAAAGGATTTGATCACTTGAAATTTTGCGATGATTCCATTCATCACCTTCAATAAGTGGCTCAAGTTCATAAAAGATATTGTAACGCCCAAAAATTTCTAAGTTAAGACCCGAACTATTCTTCATTTATATGTAAGGTCATATTGGGTTATTCTTAAATCTCTCATATGTGTAAAGATTAATTCTTTAGTGTTGGAATGGATTTAGATAAGAATTAAGGTCACTAGAATCCCCTAGCACAAAGTTGAGTTGAAAGCTTCCATACTAATTAAATTTTGATGTAAGATTCTACTTGGGCCAACTTCAAAGTTTGAATCTATCAAATGACATATCTCTTAGAATATATCAAATTAGAATATAAAGAGTTACATGACCCATAACCTATCAAATTAACGGTATTTGAATCTTTTTTTCATCACCACCAATGTTGCGTCGATTCGAGTTTAGAGTAAAAGGTTATGACCTTTTTAGTAACCTGATACAATGCAGTGACGAATTAGTCAACGGAAAATTATTAAAAAGGGTCATTTTTGTCTTTTTACCTATAAGAAAACCCTAAAAAAAATTGACTAATTAAAGACTCAAAAAATAATAATCATATTTTCATATCTTAATCCCCCATTCTCTTCTCTCTCTCAAACCCTAAGGAAAAATCAAAGCATAATAGTTCCATTCAAGATTCTTTCAATCTTTTTCAAGGTTATTCTTCAAGGTAAATCCGTCTCCAAGAATTTCATTCTTTCCAACTTAAATTTATTCATACATTTATGAATGAATAATAGATATCTTAATTATTGGTCATAGGATTTTCAAGAAACTAATTCAAGAATAATCTCAAGAAAGGTTTTCTTGATTGTTCTCTTTAAAGCTAGGGTTTCAAGGCTTCTAATCAAGTTCTTCTTCAAGATTCTTCAAGAACCTAGTTCTTTCAAGTATTTAAGGCTATTCATAGTGATGGATTAAGTTCGTCCTCACGCCCTACATCTCTATTCAGTCGGTAAAATTTTAATCTAGGGTTATATCCTTAGTTTCGAGAATTCTTGATATGAGTTAAGTTATTGATTTTGAGTTCTAAATTCTTGATATGAGTTAGGTTATTGATTTTGAGTCCTAAATTCCTAGATTTTGAGTATTCTTGAGATGAGTAGTATCATTGAGTTCTGAGTTCTTGAGTTCATAATTTTTGAATTTCTATTCCTAATTACGGAATTGTCGTATTGTAACATCCCGCCTAAGAAAAGGCTAAATTTAGAAAGAACTAATTTGAAAAGAGAAAATTTGAGATTTGTTCAAGTTAAGCTTAAGTTGTGAGTTTTGGGTCAACTTCAAACGACCATAACCTTTAGTACAGGATGAGTTATGTCACACCCCGAGGCTACCTCCTTGACATAAACATGGGACCTAGGATCATGAGTGACCCCAAATTAACCCTGAGCTGACATATCATAAGCATACTAGAATTTTTTGACATAAGAAATACTGTGCGGAAGCTTAAAACATAAGATAAACTGAGTTATGAGGAATACCCAATATTAGTCTGAATATAAAGATACTGAGTAAGAGCTAATGATAGTAAACATTAACTATCTAAACTATGTCTGAAATAAGCCTCTAACAGAATAGAGATGATGGGATATGTCCTCAACTAACTCAAGAAAAACTGAAACTGAAATGAAAGACTAAATATAAAAGAAACATGTCTAACGTCCTCGAAGAATGAGGACTCACCACTGATACTGCTGAATATGGATTGGGAACTGATCTACATGTGATCTGAATGCAGAGGACCTAAACCTACATCATAAAAAGATATAGCGCATGGTATGCGTCAGTATTTGAAAGATACTGAGCATGCATGATAGAATATAGTTGAACAAGCATATAGTTGAACAAGGCACACTGAACAATGGTATAATCTGAACATAATGAAAATAATGAGATATACTGAATATGAACTAAACTGAATGCAATGACCAAGTACATAACATGCTGAGCTGAATACTAAAAATATATCTAAAAACCTAGTCAAATGCGCTAGAGTCTGACTATGGGAGCTACTATTAACCAACATAAAATCACGTAAGCTAAACGTGGAGTCCAATGTATACACCCCATCGAGAGGACCCAATATACCTTGCCAGGGGTATAAAGGCATGATTGGCATGATCACTAAATCTGATGCCCATAGAGAGGACTTATAAACCTACGAGGGCACATAGTTTTGGGACTATGACGGTGACTAACGCTAGTCCAACTCGGTATTAAACTTACACCCAACTAGAATGTGTACAATATAACACAACTGAAATAAACTGGATTGCTAAATATTCTGACATGCTAACTGAAAATGCAACATTAAGTATTGATAATAAAGCATTTGAAAACTGAGGCATGTATATTTGTTTATCTGTCCTAGCTAGTGTAATTCATGAACTAAACGAATCTATACAACTAGGGTTCTGAGTTTCATGGAAGAAGCTAAGCAACAATTCTACGACGAAATGATAATCTCATTTAGAACACTACAATAGCTAAATTATAACAATTAATTGAAGTTCTAGAAACCCTAGGTCTAAGAAATAATTAAGGAATCAAGAATCTGGCTGAATTCTAGGGACCTAATGGGTGGAAGGAACCCATTAGTGAAATCCCACACACATGGTGACGAATTTCAAGGAGAAATATTTCAATTTTGGGGTTGGAACTAAAGAAAACTTGTTGCGTTTTTGGAGGGGTTTGGTCGACTGCTTTCTCCTCTTTTGTTCTAAGTTTGATGAATACTAGTGAATGAATCGCTTAAGGCAAGTTATGACTAAGTCACTAGGCTCAAACTGACCAAAACGACGTAGTTTAGGTGTCCAATGCATAGGGGAAAAGACCAAATGACCCCTGACATAAAAGCTGATGGGGCCAATTGTGTGCCTGACCGACAGACCATCGATCAACTAATGGCCTATCCTGTCAGTCCGTCGATTGACTTTAGAGGATGGGTTCTGGGGGGTCTTAACCACGGACCATGGTCCCACCTACAGTCTGTAGGTCCTAGCATGGTTCTGAACTTCGTTGAATTTTCTGGGGTTCTGGGGGAGGAAGTTATAGGTGGCCAACCACGGACCCCGCCGACGTTCCATGGTTCAACCTACGGTCTGTAGGTGGCCACATTGGCGGCACCTGCAACTCTGAAAATCTACATTTTCTCTCTTTTAGAATCTGGGGTGTTACATTATCTTCCCCTTGGGAACATTCGTCCTCAAATGAAGACTAAACTAGCTGATTATGGAGGAAAAGAGTTCCAATCCCTACCACTAAGTACTGGAAATTGATATTTGACTGAACTAAGTTCCAAGAACATGCAAATATGATGCAAATGCTAGTATAACTGAAGAACCATGATACTAAGACTGAATTTACGCAAGAGTAACTGAAAGACATGAGAGAAACTATTACCTCAAGTTGGACTGGAATCGAGAGGAAAGAGATGAGGATACTTGGCCTTCATGGCTGCTTCTGCTTCCCAAGTGGCTCCTTCTATGGGCTGAATCCTCCACAAAACCTTAACTGAAGCGACTTCTTTGTTTCTCAACCTTCAAACCTAACAATCAATAATTTAAACTGGCTCCTCTTCATATGTGAGACTATCCTTCACAGCCACACTTTTAAGTGGTACTATAGATGTTGGATCACCCACACACTTCTTCAACAAGGAAATGTGTAAATGGGATGGACTTGCTGCTAGTTCTGCTGTCAACTCTAACTCATAAGCCACTTTACCAACCCTTTTCAATATTATACATACCTAGGACTGATCTTCCCTTTCTTGCCATATCTCAGCACCCCCTTCATACGTGACACTTTCAATAAAACCCAATCATCAATTTGGAACTCCAAGTCCCTTCTCCTTATATTTGCATAGGACTTCCGATGACTTTGGGCTGTCTTAAGTCTATCTCTGATGAGCTAAACCTTTTCCATAGCATCATGAACCGATTTTGGCCCTATTAAGGCTACTTCACCCACTTCAAACCAACCAATTGGAGATCTACATCTACGCCTATACACTGCCTCATAAGAGGCCTTCTGAATACTGGAATGGTAGCTATTATTGTAGGCGAACTCTATGAGAGGTAGGTGATCATCCCAATGTCATGACCCGAGCCTACACCCTGGACGTGGCCGGAACTCGAGAACAATTGTTGGTTCCCAAAAGAACCCTTATCCTGGTTGACTACAAGCTGAAGACTAACTCAAGCATACAAAACTTAAAACAGAATAAAATTTATTGAAACTCAAATAATTAACTCAGAATATAATCAATATTCAACTAGCCAAAACTAGGCTACTCAAGTCTTTAAAATATTTAACAAGATAAATGAACCAGACTTCTCAAACTCTACTGTCTATCTATGAAGCCTCCAATTGGCAAAGAAGGAAGTCTGGACAAGACCCACTACATCCTAACCACTGATATAACTGAAAGTACAAGTAGAACCTTCCGGAAGCAAGGAGGCTCACTGAAAAAGAAAAAGAACGAAAAAGTTTTGAAATAATGTTGTGAAAGTGCAAAAGAAAATGGGGTGTCCGGTATTCCATGGAAAGTGAATAATGGGGTGAATCGTGAGCATGAATGAGAATGATGAAGAAAAGGAAATGAAGTGTTGTTCATACCACATTTCATGAGGATAGCAGCCATTGAGCCTAAATGACCATACATTTACACTCAGCCCCATTACAAGCCTTAAAAAGACCTTTTTGATCTTGAGTGAGCTGAAACAAGTGTTGGTTGGAAAATAAGGGCAAACCTGTGGGTGGAGTCATGCATGTGTTCATCTTTGTGAGTGTGAGAGTTGTTTGTGATTCCGGAACTATAAAGTGTTGAACAATTGTGTGAATATGGAATCATTCTTTGTGTGATGGCATTTGAGTACCTTTGTTGAGCTTGAACTTGTATTTGAAGCAAGTATAGTGAACTTGAGAATCTTCGATAATGGTTAGTCACAACTTGAATCTTTAAGTGCACAATTGATCCTTGCATAAGTAAATTGAGTCTTGTTGTGTACATTTATGATTGAGTCTTCAGAAGAACTGTTTGAGACATCCTTTTTGAACTGCTGAACTTGAGTTTTACTTGAGGACAAGCAAAAGTTTAAGTTGGGGGTGTTGATGAGTCCGAGATTTAGACTCATTTAAGGCTTTATTTGTATAGATTTAGTGTCCTCAAATGCTTATTTTGTGCTAATAACTGATGTAAAATCTTTGATTTCAAGGTATTTGGTTATAGGAACAAAGCAAGGACACTAATTTGAAAAAAGGAACAAAGCAAGCGGAAAGAAGGAAGAAAAGAGAGCCTGGTGATCGCCAAGTCCATTTGGCGAGTCGCCGAGTGGCCATTTGACCGCCTAAAGTTCTAGTGTGCCAAGCCCTGAAGGAGAAAATCAAGTTGGCGAGAGAAAGGAGCAGTCGGCGGATCGCTGAGTGGTTCCACGATGCAGTGTTAGATCGCCCAAAGTTACAGACCTGGAGGATGCTGAAAGGCCAAGGCAAGAAGGCGATGGAATGGACCAAAGGGCGGATCACCGAGTTAATCGGCGAGCCCGACTTACTGCGCCGAATGGCTCTTCACAACATATTTTTGGCGACTATAAATACGTTTTTGGACATTTAGTTTAGTATCTATCAATCTTTTATCTAACAATCATTATTATAATTGTCAGTTTGAACTCTGCGTATTGAGACAAAGTTTTCCTTAGCTTTGAAGAATTGTAGTTTTCCATTTTTGAGAAATTGGAAGTGGGTCTTTGAGATTTTTCAATTTGGACCTTTGTAAAGACGAAATTAATCTTACCCAGTTGATGGAAATACAATTTGGTAACGATTTTTTCTTTATGATGTCTAGCTAAAACCCCAATTCTTGGGGTGTGATTATGGGCTGATTTAGCTTATGGGTATTTCTAATTGTTAGTTTAAATGTTGTGTAGAAGTGATTTCAATCAGTAAATGTGATTTAATTTAAAGAATTGTAGTTGCAAATGCAGTTCTACCTTCGTGTTTTTGGCTTGCTCGGGAGAGAGGTTTTAAAACCAAGATTATTAATTGATGGTCAGTGGGTATTGGGTTGTCATGGGTTCAGCTCGAGAGAGTAAATCCTAAACCTTTTTCCACACAGTTAGCTCGAGAGAGTGAATAGACTAAAGCGTAGGTTGTTCTTATTTTGCATGCTTGTTGATGTTCGAGAGAAATTGACTTGATTCGGGGTAAATTGTTCGAGAAAAAATTTACCTCCTCTATAGTGTAACTTATTCATTAACTCACAGCTATTTCCTAACAATTGCAATTACCCATTTGTCTACATTAGCCTATAATCGAATCACATCCCAAGAACCCGGCTCATTACTGTTATTTTGTGTTATTTGCTGCTGCTATAGTTGATAATTTCAAACCAAAACCCCCTTATTTGACCTTCGTGTCACCCCCTAACTTGAATTATGTTTTATCCGTAAATATCTATTCCTATGATTGACTTGAACATATTCGTACTTTCCTATTGAATCTTAAACACGTACCCTCCCTATGAGATTCGACCCCAACTCATTTAGTTGGGTTATTATACTGACTAACGATCATTGACGCTTAGAATTGGATTAAGTGTCCTTGAAACATTAATCACTTAGCACCGAGAGGATATTGAGATGGAAGTTCTCCAATAGCTTGAGGCCCGGTTTCTAGTAGCAATCTCCTTATACCATACCTATGTGCCACCATAGGAAGATTGTCTTAGATAGACGATAATTGTCTTAGATAGACATTAGCTAGTGGATCCACGTAAGTTAGAAGTTAAAGTTCTTGCCTTGGCAAGTAGCAACATCCCTTTTCGGTGAGAGGTAGACACCGAATTCCATGTTATAGCTCACATGGTCTTAAATGTCGGTTAAGGCTACTTCCCATAATAATAATGAACTAAGGTTACTTCAAGAAGAATCTCACAAGTATTCAACTATGAGTTTTACTTGCATTGACCATGATTACGATTATGTTTTATAACCTCTTATCTTATGCTTTTAACTTTGTCTTTGCATGACCTGAAAGGTCCCTTTTAGCATGATTTTATAACTCTATGCATTGCTATCATACTCGGTACATCTTTGTACTAACACATACTCTTGCCTACATTCTTATAAAAATATAAGGTCCGACCTCCAGGTTCGCATTCACGTGGCTAGAGTTCACTTAGTAGATATTAAAGATTGGTGAGTCCTCATGCTTCGAGGACTGAGCCTTTATTTAATTATGTCATTACATTTTCAGTTTTGTATGTGATGTAGGGGTTACATCCCAATCACTTCTTATGTATAAGATGGCTTTGACACATTATTATACTTCCACTTCATTTAATAAAACTCTTATGTTTTGAAGTTGTCTTTGAAATTCTCTTAAATTTCTATTATCTTGTTTATGTTTACTAAGTTGCTTGTGTAGGGCCTCTAGGGGTCCTATATGCCATGTTACACCAAGAGTCTACCTTGGGTCATGACACATAGGGGTAATTGTGCTACTCTATTGTGTTGAACATTCATGAACAGGCTAAGTCATCTTCAATGACGCTAATCTTCTTTCGATCTCAAAGCATCTATGTATGGAATATCCTTTCGATCTCATCTATATGCCAATCCTAAGCAACCCAATACCTTACTCTATCCTCTCTTTCAAGAATAGGGCAAATAGATCCGACCCATATCTTCTCTTTCAAGCAATGTACAAACATCAAACCTAAATTGCTAGTATCAAACCACTTTGGATTCAATTTCAATTTATAAAATTCAAGCACAAAGTTGTAAAACTCCAAAAACTAGAAAAGTGTTCTTCAAAGGTAAAAGTGTTCTCCAAAACTATCTCTCAAAAATAACTCTCTCGTATCTCTCTTTTTCGAATCTCCCAAAATTACATTATTTGGGCTATTTATACTTTTCCAAAATATAGTCCAAAAATCCAACGTCTGAGAGCTTCGGCGGCGTTAGTCTGGCTCGCCAAACCTACTTGGCGGATTGCCCTTCGCTCCTCAGCTCGCATTTTGATGCTCTAGGCTTTAGGTGTTTGAACCGCAAACCGCGACTTCTCTTAATTCAGCCTTTCACGTTCGTTGCATCACTGAATACCACCTGAACTTTTGAGCATTAAAATATTTTCCTTTCATACTGTCACTTTAGGCGATGTTCATCAGGACTGTCGTTCCAACTTAGCGCATCACATTTTCTACTGAATTTCACCAACCTTCTTTAGAAGGAACAAGTGCTTTGCACTGTCTAGTTGGGTTAAGTAATGCTCAGTAGGTGATCCGCCGTTCTTGTTAGGCTATCAATAATGTTCACTTTGTACTTCTTTTTGTATTTTTGGCCCTTCTTTCAAACATCAGTCCTTGCCTTGTCCAATTGCCTTCATAGTTGCAAATCATCAATATTCTATTAGAAAATTACAAGACTAGGGATTGAGGACACTAATTATTGAGCTTAATGGACCTTAAATGAGTGTGAATCTTCCACTCATCAACGATGATCGTTCGTGCTGTCTTCTGCAGTTTGTGGATATCGAAGATGAGGGCGAGCTCTTAGCGTCCTGGATCTGCTTGTCTCCTTTTGTACATATGTTAGCTTTTTTTTCCCCTTTGAGGTGGCTTCTCTTGGTCTACTTTTGGGACTTGTACTTATTCTTGTTAGATAACCCTGTACTCATGACTTTCAGGTTATGAGAGGGTATCTATTGTATATAGTTTTTGGTTTACTTTTCGTTTTGGTCGTTTCTTATTATTAGCATTGTTTTCTGTTTATTTCTACCCTTGTACTCACTATTTGTCATTTTGGGTACAGATCGGCTTACCTACTGGTGGTCTACTTTTGGGACTTGTACTTATTCTTGTTAGATAACCCTGTACTCATGACTTTCAGGTTATGGGAGGGTATCTATTGTACATAGTTTTTGGTTTACTTTTTGTTTTGGTCGTTTCTTATTATTAGCATTGTTTTCTGTTTATTTCTACCCTTGTACTCACTATTTGTCGTTTTGGGTACAGATCGGCTTACCTACTGGTGGGTTTAGTAGGTTCCATCATGACTTGGGAAGTCGGATCATGTCAAAGATAGTCTGATTTTATAAATATGGACAGACATTGTCCGCTCTACATGCATTAAAACTCTTTGTATTACTACTACTATGAATATTTATTGTATTAATTATACATACCTTAATACCAAATAGAGTGTATGAGTGATGCTTGCATTAGTTATGCATTGGTTGAAAAAAATCATAAAACAAAATATTAGTAATACACAAAGCAAATACAAGCATTATTTTTCATCTCTGTAACCCCTTAGAGGTCATTTGGTAGGATGTATAATAATAATATATGGTGTATTAATAATATTGCTACTATTATGCATGCAATAGTTATACTTCCATTAGTTGTGCATAGATTTTTTTTATGCAATGTTTGACTTGATGTATTAAAAATGCATAATCTCTAGAACGATAACTTGTTTACAAAAATGTCTGCCACAAATATGGTGGAAAGGATGTGAAAAATGTTTTGAGGGACAATCATGTTTTTAACCATGCTAATATTGGAAAAAACTATATGCACTACAAGAAAAACACTTATTTAAGGCCAACATTTAGGGACGGGCTAATAATCTTCTCTTTAAAAGTATATCGATTGGGACGAGATTATATTCTGGTCCTTATTTGTATAGTCTATTGCGAAGGTATTAAATTTGGTCCCAAAATAATTTATAACTAGTCCCAAATGGTCTTTCAGCGGGAGATATTTCCCCCCAAACATAATACTAAAATAATAAAATAAAAAAGTTATTTTAACAAAATCATAGGTGGCAAAATTTTTACATTGAAAGTGAAAAATAAAAGAAAAGCAGCGTTCTGTCTTGTCAAAATTATAGCACAGCTGGTCGCAAAGGTACCCTAGCTAGTTCTCTCTCCAGTCGAAATTGTCTACCCTAATCTCAACGTTGACACTTTATTTTTGTCGCAGCTCTGCCCTAAAATCAAAGCAAGTACCATCGTTTCTCTGTTCAAGGTAAAGTTTCATCACAGCAGCAGACTTACAGGTTTGGTTCTTCTTCTCATTGAGTTGCTTTGCTTTTTCCAGAAATTTGTTTGATTACGTTTTTTATTGTTGTATTGAAGTTGCTCTTCTTGTTTTTCGTCTTTTCAATGTTACTGATTTCTTAATCTTGTCTTTTTTTTTGTACAATCTGTGAAGCCATTAGCAGCAGACTTACAGGTTGGCTCTTCTTCCCATTGAGTTGCTTTGTTTTTTCCAGAAGTTTGTTTGATTACGTTTTTTCTTGTTGTATTGAAGTTGCTCTTCTTGTTTTTTGTCTTTTCAATGTTACTGATTTCTTAATCTTGTCCTTTTTTTGTACAATCTGTGAAGACATTATTGGGTTGAGATTTCTAATAGATAATTTAATTTTCTGATTTCATAATTTAGTTTTATATAATCAGTGTTTCGATGCTTTGTGAGCCAAATAAGGACTTGTTCTGTTATTCCTATTGAAACTTTTACTTACATTTGAAAAAGTTTCGACTAAATTGTTATTCTTTTTTTTTATGAGGAACAAACGATGTTATAACATGAAACGAAAGTGACAATACGGATGTTGATAATTCTGATGGAAAGTTAGGTAGAGTGAAAGCTTCGAGAAAGGAAAAAATACTTGCTTCAAGTAATGACATATAAAATAAAAAAGACTATGGTTATGAGTTACCAATTGTCTTTAACAATTTTGCATAGCTCGAGTACGAATTTCCCTTCCTTGTACTTCTGCGATGGCTCAACAGCTTGTTCATACTTCCAGCCTAATACCTCGTGGAAATCCACACATTATATGTCAACAATTTTGCATAGCTCGAGTACAAATTTCCCTTCCTTGTACTTTTGAGATGGCTCAACAACCTATTCATACTTCCAGCCCAATACCTCGTTGCAATCCACACAATATATGTCAGCAATTTTGCATAGCTCGAGTACAAATTTCCCTTCCTTGTACTTCTACGATGGCTCAACAGCTTGTTCATACTTCCAACCCAATACCTCGTGGAAATCCACATAGTATATGTCAGCAACCGAGCAGTACGCTCCTCCAATTGCTTTTCAAGACTATGCATGGTATTGTTAATCTTTGATTCAACCATTTCGGTTATTCGCCTGTATTGCTCCTTGAAAGAGAACCTCTGCACTTGTTCCTTCAACTCATCAGCTACCCTTTGCTTTAAATCTCCGAGAAAAGAACTAACCTCCAATGAGTCATTACAGAGCTTCATCTTCTTTACTTCCTCAAATAATTCACTCGCATATGGTTTTCCACCAGTCGTTTGTACAACCAGATTCACATGGAAAAGAAGTTCCCTCTATTGTTCAGCTTTATTTGCTGGATCTTAAGTTTTATTGTCGAAAAGCACTTGTCTATACCCACACATCTTAAGAACTTCCTTTAAATCCTCACGGCAGGAACAATCTAAGTGATTATTCAAAGAATCATTATCTTCGAGCTTATCCCCTCTAGTGTAGACCACAATCATGTAATCACTAATTTTGGTCCCAAAGAGCTTCTTAAAGTAATGTATAGCAGCCTGTTCTTCTTATGAAAAGCTAGTGCGTACAGACAAAATAAAAAGAACTGTGTGGACACCATCATCGGCCAAATCAATGCATTTACCAATTTCATTTACAACTAATCCAGATTCAGCATTAAAATCAAATTCAGGGATATTGATCACATCAAGAATCTACCCATCTTCTAATTGAGTCCTCTGAATCTCACAAGTTCTTGTAACACCACCAGAGCTAGACCTCAACTTGAATGCTTTCTACCAAGAAAGCTATTGTCTGTGGGACTTTTTCCTTCACCTATACACCCAATCATAAGTATTGTCTGAGTTTCATTTTCAATAAACTCTCAATCATCACTGACTGAACTTCCTCCCATCTTATCTTATCAGATTAAATTACCTTAAGCAACAGGTCACCTAGAGAGAGTGAGGCTCTTGTTATTCCTATTATTCATGTTCAAATTTATATAAATGTATTGTTTATCTTTAGTTACTGTGATTTACTTAGAAAATTAACGTGTTTTGGAGTTTGGACATATAAACGATGTAGTCATATAAATAGTTACATATTCTGCTACTCAAAGGAAAAAGTAATATTGTTTAATTAGAATAATATATCGGTGTATGTTCATTAGGATAAGCGATTTCTAATTATGTTAGTTTTTTCTTTATGCATTACTTTGAGACTGCGAGTTACTTATTTCGAAATATAAAATGATGCTAGTAATCTTTTATTTTTCATTGTGCCATTTGATTCCATATTTTTTCCAACAGATTGTGTTTTATTCATCTTTGGAACCCAAAAAAGTTACAAGTGATTTGAGCGAGCTATATAATAAGCTTCCACATAAGAGAATTGATACTCCATATATCTTTTATAATGTTAAGACACGTTAAATGCAACTTGAAGAATAATATCTATACAAGTAACATATTCCTCCAACAATTTAAAATATTAGTATTGAGGATAAAAATTTAGCCTAGCAGGTTTTCTTCTTTGTGTTCTTACTGAGGGAACTTTCCATCTATCCATATTCAAAAGTCCCTTGATTTCTTTTGGGAGTATGTTGAAGTTAGTGTATATATGAACTTGGTTTCAATTATGTTCTAAAGAAGACAAGACAATCCATCATTCACTTTGTTAGTTTCATGGTGCATCTGATTATAACAAGTTTTGTAGATCTTATTATTTTTCTTATTCTTTATATTTTTTTTAAAAATTTGTGTGTAATTTTCAAGTTTATGGCTCCTAGTAAACAATGGATGCAACTTGTTGACAATCGGCTCGATGAAACCTACTTAGTTGGTGTGCAAAAGTTTTTGGATTATGCTTTTCGAAAAACAGGAGAGAAATATAAAATACGATGTCCATGTGTCAAATGTTGCAATACAACTTTAGGGACTCGTGAAATAGTTGAGACACATTTGATAGTATATGGAATAATTCAGAATTATAATTTTTGGTATCACCATGGTGAATGTTTGGGTGAGCCTTTGTTAGAATCTGAACATGAAGATGAAGATGAAGATGAAAATGGCGATGCAGTAGAAGAATGTAAGAGTGAGGATGAGGTAGAAGAATTGTTGAGAGATTTATATCCTAATCATGATGGAGGAAATACAAACACTGACTGTGATGATCTATTTGAGGAGGAACCAAATGTTGAAGCAAAATATTTTTACAACTTATTTAAGGATTTCGAGCTGCCACTATACAAAAATTCAAAAGCTTCAAAACTTTCCACTTTGATTAAATTGCTTCACATCAAAAGTATGGGTCGTTGGAGTAATGCGTCATTTACAATGTTATTGAAATTGTTGAAAGAAGAGTTGTTGCCTGATGAAGCCAATTTGCCAAACTCATATTATGAGGAAAAGAAGATAATTCGAGAACTCGGGCTTTCTTATGACAAGATTGATGCTTGTACTAATGATTGCATGTTATACTGGAAGGAGGATAACCTACTTGATTCTTGCAAAGTTTGTGGGGCATCCAGATGGAAAATACATACACATAGTGGCGAAACAAGGAATAAAAAAGGTAAAAAGATAGCTTCAAAGAGTTTACGCTATTTTCCTTTAAAACCTAGACTTCAGAGGTTGTTTATGTCTACAAAGACATCTACTCTTATGACATGGCATAAGGATAAAAGAGTTGATGATGGGATAATGAGACACCCAGCTGATTCAATGGCATGGAAGTCATTTGATGAACTTCATCCTTCATTTGCAGCCGAGCCTCGTAATATTTGACTTGGACTTGCTAGTGATGGATTTCAGCCATTTCGGAATTCAAAAACCTGACATAGCATTTGGCATGTGGTTCTTATTCCTTATAATTTACCTCCTTGGTTGTGTATGAAACAAGAAAATTTTATTTTGTCAATGCTTATTCCTAGTCCAACTAGTCCAGGAGATGCAATTGATACATATCTTCAGCCTTTAATAGAAGAGTTGAAGGAATTGTGGGATGTCGGTGTTGAGACTTATGATGCATCTGCTAAACAGAATTTTAAATTGCATGCTTCTTTGTTATGGACCATCAATGACTTTCCAGCATATGGAAATTTATCTGGATGGAGCACCAAAGGGAAATTGGCATGTCCATGTTGTAATAAAGACACTTCCTCAACTCGTTTGACTAATTGCAAGAAGCAATGTTTTATGGGTCATCGGCGTTACCTTCCTCATAATCACAAATGGAGGAATGAGAAGGAGTCGTTTGATGGTACAAATGAGACAAGACCCCCAACAAAAGTGCATTCTGGTACAGAGATACTTAATCAAGTGGAAGATCTTGAAAGGCTACAGTTAACAAAGGATCCAAAGAAAAGGAAGAAGATCTTACACGAAAATCGAAAGGATAATTGGAACAAAAAAAGTATCTTTTTTGAACTTCCATATTGGAAGCGTCTCTTGTTGCGACATAATTTGGATGTTATGCATATTGAAAAAAATATATGTGATAACATTATGGGGACAATCATGAATGTCAAAGGAAAGACCAAGGACACTGTTGGCTGATAGAGGATATTCTCCATATCAAGATTTGATCCCTTAAGATCTTAAAGATAATTGTTGTAATCTAGAATATCTTTTTCTTCTTTTTAGTAAAATATATGATTTTATAGAATCCCAGATTTCATGGGATCTAGGTGATTCAATCTCTCATGTATATAAAGCCTTGTATATGACATAGAAAGATATGAATAAAATTATTCAACTATCTTATTCCACATGGTATCAGAGCTTTAGGCTTATTCCTTACTAGTTTTATTCATCTTGTCTTGAAATATATATTTTTTTAATCTTTATCTGCCCAAAGATTGAAACCACTCAAGAACCATGCCAGAAAATGTGACTGCTGCAACTATTCCAGCCTCTGGAACTGTTTCTGCAACTGTAGAGAATAACTCTACAGTTTCATCTGGTGATCTGCAAAACATTCAAGCCTCTTATCGGTTGAATGGAAAAAATTACCTTAAATGGGCTCAACTGGTTCGTACCTTTTTAAAGGGTAAAGGGAAAATACGACACCTTCTTGGTACAGGACCATCTAAAGAAGACCCCACGTTTGATGCATGGGATGAACATGATGCAATGGTGATGTCTTGGTTATGGAACTCTATGCTTCCAGATGTTGGCTGATAGAGGATATTCTCCATATCAAGATTTGATCCCTTAAGATCTTAAAGATAATTGTTGTAATCTAGAAGACCCCACGTTTGATGCATGGGATGAACATGATGTAATGGTGATGTTTAAAGTACATGATGCTGCCAGGATCTATGAAATAAAAACAAAACTTTCTGCAGCAAAACAGGGAGCTCGACCTGTCACTGAATATTCTAACTTTTTACAGGGGTTATGGCAAGAAATGGATCATTATCAATGCATTCAAATGAGTTGTAAAGATGATGCTGTAATTCTGAAAAGATTTATTGAAAAAGAAAGGATTTATGATTTTCTTGCAGGATTAAATGCAGAATTTGATTCAGTGAGAGTGCAAATCTTAGGAAAAGAAGATCTTCCATCATTGAATGAGACAATGGCCATAATACGGACAGAAGAAGGACGGAGGAGTGTTATGCTTGAAACTCAAATTAATGAAGGATCAGCTCTTGTAGCAAAAGGGACAAGTTCAAAAGAATCTGAAGTTTCACAATCGGAGAGCACCATCAAGCCTACGGGTTCATACAAACTGCCATTCAATAGGGACAATCTTTATTGCACCTATAGCAAAAAATATCGGCACACCCGAGAGAGATGCTGGAGACTCAATGGTAGACCTCCAAACA